>NC_057808.1:371323954-371410069 GCF_018294505.1 Triticum aestivum
GTGAGCAACCCTCTCACTCGGGGGCTTTGCCGCGAATCCGTTTCGCCTAAGTTTGAAAAATCCTACCGAGTGGTGAGCAACCCTCTCACTCGGAGGCTTAGCCGCGAATCCGTTTCTCCTAAGTTTGAAAAATCCTACCGAGTGGTGAGCAATCCTCTCACTTGGAGGCTTAGCTGCAGTCCAGTACTCGCCTAATTTTGAAAAATCCTACCGAGTGGTGAGCAACCCTCTCACTCGGAGGCTTAGCTGCAGTCCAGTACTTGCCTAAGTATAAAACACGTCCTGAGTGAGAACTGGCCTTCTCGCTCGGGGACTTGGCCACACGCACCGTCTCGATCTGCAAGGGTGACGAGGTGCAGGTCGACTGCTACCTTCTCCTCGAAGCTGCGCCACAAGTATAAGGTGCGCTCCATCCCGATCCGTAAGGACGACGAGGTGCAGGTCGATTGCTATCTTCTCCTTGAAGCTGCATCACAAGTATAACGTACGCTCCATCCCGATCTGTAAGGACGACGAGGTGCAGCTCGATTGCTACCTTCTCCTCAAAGACGACGAAGTGCAGGTCGACTGTCACTTTTCACCTTGAAGCTGCACCACTCAAAGATTATTCCGAGTGAAGAAATAAGTACCACTCGAAGACAAGCACAAGCATATTCAGAGATAAACCAAGTCCGGATAAATCCTAAGGTTCCGGTCCACGGATTAAAGTACTCGAGCATCAAGACCGAAGGAGTTTAACGATTACACTATCACTCGGCATTCCAAGGCAAATAAAGGTGAAGCATAAAGTTTTTGAATCACTCGTCGGGAGAAGGACTGGCTGGGTCGCAGAAACTGTCAAGGCCTATGATGTCGGCAATGCGAGTGGCGGCATCAAGGAAAGTATCCATGAAGGACTGGAAAGTGTGCTTTTTGGTGTTGGCGACCTTGAGCGCCGCCAGCTTGTCCTCGTTGACATCCTTGCAGTGCACCCGAACTAATGACAGGGCGACATCAGCACCGCAGCGAGCAGATGATCTCTTCCATTCTTGCACCCGGTCAGGTATTTGATTCAGTCGAGCCATAAGAGACTCGAGATCTTGAGACAGTTCCGCCTGAGGCTAGAGTTCAGTATCAACCCGAGTCATCGCCGCCTTCAGACGAGCAAGATAAGCAACTGCGCTGTCCACCCGAGATTCCATCCGCAGCACATTCATCGCGACATCATCATTGAATGGACAATTTATGGGATCCAGACCCGTCTCGACCCGCCCAATTTCTTCTTCAAAGCCTTGGCAAAGTTCTGCGTAGTCGAGTGAATAATGAGTCGACAGTAAGGTAAAGATTATCAGTCGACAATAACAAGTCAATCGAACAACAATACCTTCAAGCTTTAAGACCAGTTTGGCAACAAGTTGGCCCAAATAAGATTCTAACTCGCCCTTCTTGGTCTTGAGGCTTCCAATCCCACCAGTCAGCTTGTCCTTGTCCTTCTTCAGTTGCTCGACTTCCCGGTTGGCATCAGAGATAGCGGTCTTGAGTTTGGAATTCTCTTCTTCCAACTTACCGACCGAAACCAGCTTCTTGTTAGCAAGCGCCGTTTTCTCTCGCGCCTCCTTCTGGGCAGCAGCAAGTTCGAGATCCTTCTGCTCCAGAGCCTGCTTCATTTTCTCTAAAGAAACAACATTCTTCAGACGAGCTTGAAGTTGGCGATTTTCACTACGCACATCTGTTCGAATGAAGTCACTCGGTTCAAAGTGACTAAAAACACACACGGAAAAGTGTGAGTCGTAAGATAGACAATTGACGATTGGTTACTGTAACACCCACGATGCGGCTATATCTCCCACGTGTCGAGGCACAACTTAGAGGCATAACCGCATTGTGGTTTTGTCGCAAGAAGGGTCATCTTCACACAATCCCATGTAATGAACAAGAATGGGATAAAGAGTTGGCTTACAATCGCCACTTCACAAAATACATAAATAAATCATACATCAATCAGAGTACACACATAGGTCCGACTACGAAACCAAAAGAAAAGAAGACAACCCCAAATGCTAGATCCCCGATCGTCCCAACTGGGCTACACTATTGATCAACAGGAAAAGAAACATAGTAAGGACCAAGGTCTTCATCGAACTCCCACTTGAGTTCGGTAGCATCGCCTGCACTGGTCTCATCGGCACCTGCAACTGTTTTGGTAGAATCTGTGAGTCACGAGGACTCAGCAATCTCACACCCGCGTGATCAAGACTATTTAAGCTTATGGGTAGGAAAGGGGTAATGAGGTGGAGCTGCAGCAAGCACTAGCATGTACGGTGGCTAACATACGCAAATAAGAGCGAGAAGAGAAGCAGCGCATCGTCCGAGAAGCTAGAAGTGATCAAGAAATGATCTTGAAACTACTTACGTTCATGCATAACCCAAAAACCGTGTTCACTTCCCGGACTCCGCCGAAAAGAGACCATCACGGCTACACACGAGGTTGATGTATTTTAATTAAGTCAAGTGTCAAGTTCTCTACAACCGGACATTAACAAATTCCCATCTGCCACATAACCGCGGGCACGGCTTTCGGAAGTTTATACCCTGCAGGGGTGTCCCAACTTAGCCCATTATAAGCTCTCACGGTCAACGAAGGGAAGACCCGATCAGTCTCGGAATCCCGGTTTACAAGACATTTCGACAATGGTAAAACAAGACCAGCAAAGCCACCCAAATGTGCCGACAAATCCTGATAGGAGCTGCACATATCTCGTTCTCAGGGCAGACCGGATTGTCCAAACTTCCGGTAGGCGAGCCCAGAGTTGCCCCTTGTGGCCACCGGCGGCTGACAGGTTGGACCAACACTCAGAGGAGCACTGGCCCGGGGGTTTAAAATAAAGATGACCCTTGAGTCTGCAGAACCCAAGGGAAAAAGACTTAGGTGGCAAATGTTAAAACCAAGGTTGGGCCTTGCTGGAGGAGTTTTATTCAAAGCGAACTGTCAAGGGGGTCCCATAAATCACCCAACCGCTTAAGGAACACAAAAATCAAGGAACATAACACCGGTATGACGGAAACTAGGGCGGCAAGAGTGGAACAAAACACCAGGCATAAGGCCGAGCCTTCCACCCTTTACCAAGTATATAGATGCATTAATTAAGATAAGAGATATTGTGATATCCCAACAATATCCATGTCCCAACATGGAACAAACTTCATCTTCACTTGCAACTAGCAACGCTATAAGAGGGGCTGAGCAAAAGCGCTAACATAGCCAAACAACGGTTTGCTAGGAAAGGTGGGTTAGAGGCTTGACATGGCAATATGGGAGGCATGATATAGCAAGTGGTAGGTAGCGCGACATAGCAATAGAGCGAAACAACTAGCAAGCAAAGATAGAAATGATTTCGAGGGTATGGTCATCTTGCCTGAAATCCCGCTAGGGAGAAGAATGAGTCCATGAAGAAGACAAACGGACGTAGTTGAACGAATCCTCACAACTCCGGAACGAAACCGAAGCTAACGAGAGACGTAAACCGGAAAGAAGCAAACAACATGGTAAACATCCAACACATAAGCATGGCATGATGCACAATCAAGTATATGATGCATGTCCGGTTTAATGAGGCATGGCATGGCAAAGTGCAACAAACAATACTACAAATTAAGTGGAGCTCGATATGCAACGAGTTGCATATTGACGAAACACCACATCAATTATTTAGTTCTCTCTCGTTTACGTACCCAACAATATTAAATGTTATTAAACATGGCAAGGGGTGAAGCATATGAAAACTACCTATCTATGCAAGTTTAAATAAGGTCGGAACAACAAACAACAATTCCGGAAAATCCTCATGTGCATATTTTAGATTTGGTACTGTTCTGCCCTATGTAAAATTTTAGAGTTGTTAAACATGCAAAGTAGTGTCACCATGTTATTCTATGCATTTTTCTACCCCATTTACATATAAAGAACATTTAATTTGGAGTTACGGTTAATTAGTTATGAAATAATTCATTTTAACATGCTATTTATGCAAATTTAATCAAACAACATTTTTTACATTTTAAACATGGATGGAAGTTGGATATTATTAAACTAGATGAAATTTTAAGAATTTTACATGTTTAAAACATTTTAATCCGATGCACAGTTGTTAAGTTATTATATGCATGAACATGAGGGTGCAAACTGTAAACATGCAGTTTTTCTGGAAATTAGCTAAATTCGCAGCAACAGGGAAAAAACATGAACGGGCCGAATCTGCACTTGGGCCAACAGTGGAAGGGGGCGCAGCGGTGGCTCACCATGGGCTGAGGCCCAGTCGGTGGAGAGGGAGGCTAGAAGGGGCGCTGGGCCTTGGCGCTTGTCCACGCTGTCACTGGAACGGGTCAACGCAGGGGGGCGGTGTTCTGTCGCTCGAAGCAGAGGCGAGGCAAAAGGCAGGGGCGAGGTCGACACGGTGACGCTGGGGCTCCGGCAAGCGACGGGGAGGCCTGCGGGAGGTGGGACGAGCGGGACGACGTGGACTCCGTCGAAGGGCGCGGTCGGTGGAGCCCTTGGGAAACGGACGAGCTCCTGTGAGGGAAAAACATGGCCGGCGGTAGGACGTGGAGAGGAGGAGGCAGAGGCAAGGTCGCGGTGGAACGGCTGCTCACCTAGGCGACGACGACGGCAAGGCCGCTGGAGGCCTGGGTCGGAGCGGAGGAGAGGCCGGGGAAGCTCCGTGGTGACGGCGGCGAGCTTCCGAGGGATGCGGCTGGGACGAGCGGTCGCTCGCTGGATGCATCATCCTCCTCGCGCAGCAGAAGAAGGGGAGGCCAGCGGGGTCCTGGACGGCGACGCGGGCGCAGGCTGGGCCTTGGCGCGCAGGAGGGACTTGGCGGTCCAGCGTGCGAAGCAGAGGGGCGAGCAGCTCGAGTTGCTGCTGCTCGTTTTTGAAGAACAAAAACAGCAGCAGGGGAACAACGGCGCGATGCAGGGGCTTGGCAAGGCGGGACTTGGGCGATGTGGCACGGCGGCGCTCGGGCGACTCTGGCAGGAAGAGGCTGGGAACGCAGGGCCTCGTCGGGTCTTGCGGAGGCGGCGACGAACGGAGCAGGGTGGTGGCTCAGCTGCAAAGCCATGGCAGGGAAATAAAATTCAGAGAAGTGGTAGAGAGGGAGGAAGGAGATACGAGAAGGAGAGGGACGGGCAGAGGGAGGCGGACCCGGATCCGGTCGCAGGAGGTCACCGGGGTCCCGTTCCCTACCGGATCGAAGCGGAGGCGGGCTGGCGGACTTGGAGCTTCAAGCTTCGGTGGGGCGCAACCATGGCATGGTGCTTCTGCGAGGAAAACACAGAGAGGGGCAAGACGTGAGAGGAGAAGGAAGGAACCATAGGAAGGAAGGGAAAGGAGAGGCAGCGCGACGGGGCCTGTCTGGTAGTCTAGGTCGACGGAGGGCGAGGTCGCCAGCAGCAGGTCGAGCTCCTGCTTGAGGAAGGAACCGCGCGAGGTGGTGCTTCGGCACGGGAGTTCGAGGCGGCGGGGTCGACGTGCTCGGGAACGAGGGCGCCATGGGAGGAGAACGAGAGGAGCTCGGGGTAGGAGGCGCGCTGGAGCAAGGGCTGGAGGGCTCCTGGTGCTCCAGTGGCTTGTGCTGACAGGGGAATCGGGCGAGCGGTGCTGGTTGGATGGATCGAGGGAGGAGGCTTGCGGGCTGATTGGAAGAAGAATGGGGATGGATCCCGAGGGAGTTTTTGGTGGAGTGGCGGCGCCGAGAGGGATCGATGGGACATGTCCCTAGATTTTAGGGTTGGTCTTTATATAGCAAGTGGATTTTTGGGTAGAGGTCTAATTGGACCCTCTGATTTAGATCGGGCGGTCGAGAAAAATAGGCTAGGGAAGCCCAACTAAGAAGCCGAGATACTTTGTAGATGTTAGGGGGGTATCCGGACCCATTGGTCATGACAGAGCGGGTCGGGTTCGGGACAACTTCCGGGCGCGCGCGAGGGGGTCAGTGCACTGTGCAGAGAGGTTCAAATGGTCGGACAACAAAAGAACGGTTGGTCTGAGAAAGGTCAACGGAGGCGAGGAGGGACGCGGCAACTACGAACGGATGCAAACTTTATGAAGACATGCAGATGCAATGTGCATGATGCTATGATGAAATGCAACATACAAATGAAACACACGGCGGCCACGCAAAACATGGAAGGCATCTAGAGCGTCGGTCTCAGGGCGTTACAGTTACCTCCCATGGCAGTCACTTCTTCACGGGCGGTCTTGAGGTTTTTCTGAGCTAGTTCCGGATCAAGATTGAGGCTGATTTGTTGCTTGTTCAGTACGCAAAGCTGAGCTCCAAGATCACAAGACTTCTGCAGTCAGCATGTAAGATATATCAGTCGACAGAAGCAAAAGAACATCACAGTGAAAGTTACTCTAAGACTATCGAATCAAACATTCAACGGCAGTCTCGGGGACTACACCTAGTGGGTGCACTCAGCGTGCCCCCACTGGTTCGACTCAACACTCGGCATGGTCTGCCCAGCGTGAGTGTAAAAAAAGAGTTGTTCTCAGACCATAGTCGCCTGCCCGCAGCCGACCATGGTCTCGGGGACTACACCGAGTGGGTGCACTTAGCGTGCCCCCACTGGTTAGGTTCCACCCAACTTGGTCCGTCCAGGTCGAGTGAGAAAATTCAAACTCTCAGACCATAGTCGACTGCCCGCATCCGACCATGGTCTCGGGGACTACACCCAGTGGGTGCACTTAGCGTGCCCCCACTGGTTAGGTTCCACCCAACTTGGTCCGTCCATGTCGAGTGAGAAAATTCAAACTCTCAGACCATAGTCGACTGCCCGCATCCGACCATGGTCTCGGGGACTACACCCAGTGGGTGCACTTAGCGTGCCCCCACTGGTTAGGTTCCACTCGACTTGGTCCGTCCAGGTCGAGTGAGAAAATTCAAACTCTCAGACCACAGTCGACTACCTGCAGTCAACCATGGTCTCGGGGACTACACCCAGTGGGTGCACTCAGCGTGCCCCCACTGGTTCAACGGTGCAAGAGCTACAACCCGATGGGTGAACAGTTAGATGCACATAAAGTTCCAAAACGTTCATCTACGGACATCTTACGAATAATAAAGCAGCAGTTTTTCAATGATTCAGTCGACTCAATCCTAGTCGACTCAAGTGGAAACACCCCAGTGGGTGATCAGACGTCGGACGAGGAATAAGATCAGACGGGAGATAACTGACCTTAACATTGGTCTGCAGGGCGGTGCTAGCATTGTAGGCCACCTGACTGGCCTCGTGCATCACCTTCACCTGCTCCATAACAAGGTTCACTTGGCGAAGAGCCTCTCTGGCGGCACTTGGCGAGTCATCTGGGGTTTGATATGCAGTAAAGAGTGAAGACTCCAAGGCAGTCGAAGCAGCCACTGGGTCGGACGCGAGGATTTGCACTGGGGCAGCAGGAGCTGGATCAGTCGACCCCGACAGGCGATCGGTCGCCAGCGGGTTGGCGAATGTGACGTTGGTCCGAACCGGATCTCCAGTTCGCTCGACCACCGCTTCAAACACCGGCGTCGACTGAGGGACTTAAACTTCAAGCACTCTCCTGCTCGAGCCTTTGCCTCCCCTCCTCCTGCTGCCCGGAGGCATTTCTTCTTCTTCATCATTAGGAAGCACGACGATGTCTCGCGGGCTGCAGCGAAAAGAGAAAACAATAGAAATTCAATCGACCGAAAATTCAATCGACAAAATAAGTTTTGGTCGAGCGGACTTACCTGCTCGAGAGGTGGCCGCGTCATCGGTCTCTTCATCCCCTGGAGCCTTGTCAATATCCATGTGAGTCATGGCAGAGGCAGGTCTGGACAAGTTTGTAATCCACTCGGTCAGAATGGAAGGATCAATTGGTACAAGAAAAACACAGAAAGAACATTTACCCAGAGGCGACAGGTACATCCATCTTGATCTTCGGCAAGGTCTTCCGAGCCTTCGCGGGGTTGATCTTGGGGTGCTTGGTTACTTCCTCCGCCAGCTCCGGAGTCGAAGACCAAGCGTGCTTATGTGCTTGAGTGCTCGAGGCCACAGCCTTACCGCGCCCGCCCGCTGGATCATGGTGTTGCTTGGATCGACGTTCAGTACGGGGCGGCGAGTCGACCTCCTCCTCGTCATCTAACTCCTCACTCTCATCATCGTCGTCATCATCGTCGTCCGGAGATTCCCATCCGCCGCTCTCCTCCGCGCTGTCCTCGCCCTCAGTGTTTTGCTCCAGAGCTTGTTCGCCATTAGGCATCGAGTACATCTCGGTATAAATCTACAAAACGAGGAGTCAAGTGAAAGTCAGTCGGGCTCAAGAGCAATCGGAATGTGTGTTCAGAAATAGTCGAAACGAAGGTCATACCTTGTCAGGCTGATTGTCATCACTGAAGGGAACGACTCTCCTGGCTCCTCTAGGGTTGTCCTTGTTGCCTGTAATGCTCGTCAACCACATAGCCACTATCTTGGCCGGTACTTCTTCGGGATGAACCCGAGCAGTGTCACCAGGCCCAGTGTACATCCACATGGGATGGTGACGGTACTGAAGAGGCTGGATGCGTCGACTGAGTAATACTTCCAGCAGGTCCATACCAGTGACGCCCAGATTTATCAGCTGAACTACCCTCTCAACCAGCATATTCGTCTCCACTCTCTCAGCAGCGGTCACTTTCAGTGAAGAAGGAGTCTGAGCATGGTCGAAAGTGAAGTGGGGAAGTCCGGTCGACTGACCTGGAGTTGCGAGGTCCTGGCAGTAGAACCAGGTCGACTGCCAGCCTCTAACCGATTCAGGAAGGGTCATGGAAGGGAAAGAGCTCCTCTTCCTCTTCTGGATACCTAAACCCCCACACATCTGAATGACATGTGTTCTCTCGTCACTCGTGTTCATTTTCTTCACCGACTGAGAGCGGATGGTGAAGATATGCTTGAAAAGACCCCAATGCGGTCGACACCCCAGAAAGTTCTCACACATGGATACAAATGCAGCGAGGTACGTGATGGTATTGGGAGAAAAATGGTGGAGTTGTGCACCAAAGAAGTTAAAGAAGCCCCTGAAGAAGGCATGTGGAGGAAGCGAGAAACCCCGGTCGACATGGGTGGCGAGTAGTACACACTCACCGGGTCAGGGCTGTGGCTCCATCTCACTCCCCGGCAGCCTCGCTACGCCCCTGGCGATCAGCCCGGACTCCACCAGCTCATCCAGATCTTCCTACCGGAGCGAAGACTGGATCCAATCGCCTTGGATCCAACCTGGCGGTAGCTTCGAGCGCGACGATGACCCGCGATTCCGCTTCTTGTCCTTCGCCGCCCTCGTCGCCTTCTTCGCGCGTTCCAGCGCCGCTGTCTTGTCCTTCACCATGGTGGCGGGGCGGCAGCGTCGAGAGCGGAGGAGCTGGATGTCGTGAAGAAGCAAAGGAGGAATAGAGGAAACAGACGCGTACAGTATCGGCGCCTCGGCTCCATCGCCTTATAAAGGGCCGCTTCCGAGTGGCTGACGCATGGGTCCAGGCGATCCTACCAAGTCCCGCAACAGTCGCGCGCGTCGTACGTGGTGAAAAAGGTGGCACAGGAATCGAGCCGGTCCTGCTTATCCATCCTGTTTACTTCGGCACGTCCCGTCCCGCGCGCTTCCCCGAAATTTCGAATCTCGTGAGATCCGGGATATACTGCAATCAATCGCGACAAAGGTTCAGCATACCAAAGCAGCACTCGGCGGATGACGTTCAAACTCCAATCGACAACTTTTGAATCAATCAAGGTGACTAAAACCAGGCCGAAGTTCCAACATTAGCCTCTGTGCAAACATGAATAGCTGTGAAACACAAGAGTCGAAGTGAGATCTACTACAACCTTCTTTCACTCGGACCTCAATCCGTTCAGGGGCTAATGATGATGACGTAGACCTGGGGTAGGGTCATAGGCCTGACCAATAAGCCCTACCCAGGGTCACTACCAAAGAAGCAAAGAAACCTAATAGACAATAGGAAGGGCCCTACCAAGATGTCGAGCGCCATCCACTCGACCGATCAACCACTCGGAGATCCATCTTTCCTGTAGTCACTCGACCATACAAGAAATCACTCAACCTACTGAAGACCAAGAGTCATCCAGCACTGCAACGATCAGGCGTTCACTCTGCAGCCTTTAATGTCATTTATAGCACTTATGGCTGGCGTTACTAGTAACGCCCAATCTTTATGTACATTGAACCCCTATAACGGAGGGAAGCTGGGGTCCTGGCGCACTCTATATAAGCCACTCCCTCCTCTGGGACAAGGGTTCGCACCCCCTGTAAAACACACACACACACACACATAATCCATCGACCGCCTCCGGGCACTGAGACGTAGGGCTATTACTTCCTCTGCGAAGGGCCTGAACTCGTAAAACTCGTGTGTATAACTTCGCCATAGCTAGGATCTTGCCTCCTCATACTTACCCTCCATTGTACTGTCAGCCTTAGAACCACGACACCCTCGGCGGCATCAAGTCGGAGAAGAACCGCGGGAAGCAGATCCAGGTGCTTGGGGGCATCGCCGCCCACAGCACGAACTCGCGAGAGGAGTCCGCAGCGTGGATTCCAGGGGCGACGGCGCGTGTCGCCATGGCGTGGCGGCCGCGGACGCGGCGCGTGCGGCGCCGCTCGTCGCACCTTCCTCCTGAGTCCTCAGCTTGGGCGTATAAGTGCAGCGGATACCCTGGGCTTGGCCGTTCGCACCAGGGCCTCGTCACTTCCGCCCTCACGACAATGTAGCGACGGTGGGCTGGCCTCTTCTTCAGCGGAAGCGGCCCTGGCTCGTCACGGGGAGCCTTTCCTTTCTCCTCGGCGGAGAACCTTCGGATCGGTGCCATTGCTACTAGCAGAGGAGCAAGGAGGAAGAAGCAAACGGACTGGGAGGAGATGGGCGACGGAGGCTCTGCCCCCCTCCCCATTTATACCAGGAGAAGGCCAACCGGCGCCTCCCACGATCACAGGTAATGATGGTTTTCCCATGCATGTCGTAGGAACTTGTCAAGTTGGGCAGTTGCCGAGGCAGCATGGGGAAGCGGAGATGCCCACGTCCAATCAACCGGCACGCGTCGACCAAGGCCGCAGGCTTTTGGGGGCCCGCGGCGCTTCGCACTTGACCTTTGGCTTTGCCTTGAAGCCAAGCCCGAGCGTGCCTTGGGCCCGGGGGCTACTGTCGGCGTTCTGGGAACGGGGGTCCCCAGACTTGCCTGCCTGCGGCCCACGGCGTGGCTTTGCGCATGGGCCCGTACGGCCCATCTTCATCAACAAGGCATTCAAGACCCTCGCGAGGGGCCAAGCCTCGTGAGGCGCACGACACAAGACCTCCTCAGGAGCGGCCTCACCAGGTTGGCTTGCGAGGAGCGGAGAGATCAAGGCAGGGCAAACCTCGCGAGGTTCTCGTGACATGAGCCATGACGATCAAGATCAGGCAGGCGCCAGGCGAGCGCCAGCATACGCAGTGTCCTCGTTTCCCCTTTGGTGCTAAGGAAGCAAGCACAGGCGCGGAGTACCGATGCGTCAAGCAAAGGTCTTCATATCGGTGCAACGAGACCAAGACCAGCAGGACGGCAAGACGGAGGTCACCATGGAGCCCAAGGCGGCGTCACCACCAGAGCCTTTGCAGGCGAAGACCGCAGTTGTCAGGATAAGCTGTACTAGTTGTCCCCTTTCAAATTGGCCGTTGTTGGCTCCCTTCCCGCTCAATATTTGGGGAGAGCCAGGGCCTATATAAGTAGAACTAGCCACCACCGTAGAGGAGGGCCGAACCCATTCGGAGGCATCTCATCTGATCTTGAGTGATCCTAATCCACAGAGTGCAAGAACACCTCAACCTCAGGAGGCTGTTCTTCCCCTTGTACTGTTCATCATCAGCCCAGGAGGCAATCCACCACCACCACACTGGAGTAGGGTATTACACCACCACGGTGGCCCGAAACCAGTATAAACCTTGTGTCTCTTGTGTTGTGAGTTCGTTGAGTTCGTCCGTGAGATCTTAGCAAGCTAGGGCGTGGGTCGGTAGGGAAAGAACTTCGCGCGCACCCCAGAGTTCGAATCTTAAGGGCTTTGCCGGAACCCGTGATCCGACAGGTGTGTCTTTGCAAACTCTATATACTCCACAAAAGTTGACATGCTTATAAGAGACATTTTCATCATGACTAATGCAATCATCATTAGTACTATGGATATTCAAAGAATTCATACTAACAACATTGCAATCATGCTCATTATTCAAAGATTTAGTGCCAAACATTTTAATGCATTCTTCCTCTAGCAACTGAGCACAATTATCAGAATCCTTATTTTCACGGAGGACATTAAAAAGATGAAGCATATGAGGCACCCTCAATTCGATTTTTGTGTAGTTTTCTTTTATAGACTAAACTAGTGATAAAACAAGAAACTAAAAGATTCAATTGCAAGATCTAAAGATATACCTTCAAGCACTCACCTCCCCGGCAATGGCGCCAGAAAAGAGCTTCATGTCTACTACACAACCTGTTGGGGATCGTAGCAGAAATTAAAATTTTCTACGCATCACCAAGATCAATCTATGGAGTTTACTAGCAATGAGAGGGGAGGAGTGCATCTACATACCCTTGTAGATCGCGAGCGGAAGCGTTCAAGAGAACGGGGTTGATGGAGTCGTACTCGTCGTGATCCAAATCACCGATGGTCCAAGCGCCGAACGGACGGCACCTCCGCGTTCAACACACGTACGGAGCGGTGACGTCTCCCACGCCTTGATCCAGCAAGGAGGAGGGAGAGGTTGAGGAAGAAGGCTCCGACAGCAGCACGAGGGCGTGGTGGTGGTGGAGTGACAGTTCTCCGGCAGGGCTTCGCCAAGCACACGCGGAGGAGGAGAGGTGTTGGGGAGGGGAGGGGCTGCGCCTTGGATGTGGTGCTGCAGCCCTCCCCTCACCCCTCTATTTATAGGGAGAAGGGAGAAGGGGGCCGGCCCCCTTAGATCCCATCTGGTGGGAGGGGTGGCGGCCAGGGGGAGGTGGCTCGCCCCCCAAGCAAGGGGGCGCCCCCCTTTAGGGTTCCCCCCAAACCCTAGGCGCATGGGCCCTAGGGGGGTTGGCGCCCAGCCCACTAAGAGCTGGTTCCCTTCCACCTACAGCCCATAAGGCCCTCCGGGGCAGGTGGACCCTCCCGATGGACCCCCGAAACCCCTCCGGTGGTCCCGGTACAATACGGGTATACCCCTGAATATTTCCGGTGACCGTATGGTGACTTCCCATATATAAATCTTTACCTCCGGACCATTCCGGAACTCCTCGTGACGTCCGGGATCTCATCCGGGACTCCGAACAACATTCGGTATTCACATACAAACCTTCCTTATAACACTAGCGTCATCGAACCTTAAGTGTGTATACCCTACGGGTTTGGGAATCATGACGACATGACCGAGACACCTCTCTAGCAATAACCAACAGCGGGATCTGGATACCCATGTTGGCTCCCACATGTTCCACGATGATCTCATCGGATGAACCACGATGTCGAGGATTCAAGCAATCCTGTATACAATTCCCTTTGTCAATCGGTACTTTACTTGCCCGAGATTCGATCGTCGGTATCCCAATACCTCGTTCAATCTCGTTACCGGCTAGTCACTTTATTCGTTCTGTAATGCATGATCCCATGACTAACTACTTAGTCACATTGAGCTCATTATGATGATGCAATACTGAGTGGGCCCAAAGATACCTCTCCGTCATACGGAGTGACAAATCCCAGTCTCGATCCGAGCCAACCCAATAGACACTTTCGAAGATACTTGTAGTGCACCTTTATAGCCACCCAGTTACGTTGTGACGTTTGGTACACCCAAAGCATTCCTACGGTATCTGGGAGTTGCACGATCTCATGGTCTAAGGAAATGATACTTGACATTAGAAAAGATTTAGTAAACGAAATACACGATCTAGTGCTATGCTTAGGATTGGGTCTTGTCCATCACATCATTCTCCTAATGATGTGATCTCGTTATCAATGACATCCAATGACCATGGTCAGGTAACCGTAACCATCTATTTATCAACGAGCTAGTCAACTAGAGGCTCACTAGGGACATGTTATGGTCTATGTATTCACACATGTATTACGATTTCCGGATAACACAATTAAAGCATGAACAATAGACAATTATCATGAACAAAGAAATATAATAATAACCATTTTATTATTGCCTCTAGGGCATATTTCCAACAGTCTCCCACTTGCACTAGAGTCAATAATCTAGTTACATTGTGATGAATCGTACACCCATAGAGTTCTGGTGTTGATCATGTTTCGCTCGTGGAAGAGGTTTAGTCAACGGATCTGCGACATTCAAATCCGTATGCACTTTACAAATATCTATGTCTCCATTTTGAACATTTTCACGAATGGAGTTGAAGCGACGCTTGATGTGCCTGGTCTTCTTGTGAAACCTAGGCTCCTTGGCAAGGGCAATAGCTCCAGTGTTGTCACAGAAGAGAGTCGTCGGCCCC
Organism: Triticum aestivum; assembly: GCF_018294505.1. Classification (NCBI taxonomy): domain Eukaryota; kingdom Viridiplantae; phylum Streptophyta; class Magnoliopsida; order Poales; family Poaceae; genus Triticum; species Triticum aestivum. Next base: position 371,338,461 of record NC_057808.1, read on the forward strand.
GATGCATTGGGAATAACTCCCAGGTCGACAATGAACTCCTACATCCAGATTGCTTCATGTGCTGCCTCCGAGGCTGCCATGTACTCTGCTTCATATGTAGATCCCGCCACGACGCTTTGCTCGCAACTGCACCAGCTGACTGCCCCACCATTCAAAATGTACACGTATCCGGTTTGTGACTTAGAGTCATCCAGATCTGTGAGCTAGCATCGACGTAACCCTTTACTACGAGCTCTTCGTCACCTCCATAAACGAGAAACATATCCTTAGTCCTTTTCAGGTACTTCAGGATGTTCTTGACCGCTGTCCAGTGTTCCATGCCGGGATTACTTTGGTACCTTCCTACCAAACTTACGGCAAGGTTTACATCAGGTCTGGTACATAGCATGGCATACATAATAGACCATATGGCCGAGGCATAGGGGACGACACTCATCTTTTCTCTATCTTCTGCCGTGGTCGGGCTTTGAGCCGTGCTCAATCTCACACCTTGCAATACAGGCAAGAACCCCTTCTTGGACTGATCCATATTGAACTTTTTCAATATCTTGTCAAGGTATCTGCTTTGTGAAAGACCTATGAGGCGCCTCGATCTATCTCTATAGATCTTGATGCCTAATATGTAAGCAGCTTCTCCAAGGTCCTTCATTGAAAAACACTTATTCAAGTAGGCCTTTATACTTTCCAAGAATTCTATATCATTTCCCATCAATAGTATGTCATCCACATATAATATGATAAATGCTACAGAGCTCCCACTCACTTTCTTGTAAACACAGGCTTCTCCATAAGTCTGTGTAAACCCAAACGCTTTGATCATCTCATCAAAGCGAATGTTCCAACTCCAAGATGCCTACACCAGCCCATAGATTGAGCGCTGGAGCTTGCATACTTTGTCAGCATTCTTAGGATCGACAAAACCTTCCGGCTGCATCATATACAATTCTTCCTTAAGGAAGCCGTTAAGGAACGCCGTTTTGACGTCCATTTGCCATATTTCATAATCGTAGAATGCGGCAATTGCTAACATGATTCAGACGGACTTCAGCTTCGCTACGGGTGAGAAGGTCTCATCGTAGTCAACTCCTTGAACTTGTCGATAACCCTTAGCGACAAGTCGAGCTTTATAGATGGTAACATTTCCATCCGCGTCCGTCTTCTTCTTAAAGATCCATTTATTTTCTATCGCTTGCCGATCATCGGGCAAGTCTGTCAAAGTCCATACTTTGTTTTCATACATGGATCCTATCTCGGATTGCATGGCTTCAAGCCATTTGTTGGAATCTGGACCCGCCATTGCTTCTTCATAGTTTGAAGGTTCACCGTTGTCCAACAACATGATTTGTAGGACAGGGCTGCCGTACCACTCTGGTGCGGAACGTGTCCTTGTGGACCTACGAAGTTCAGTGGTAACTTGATCATGATCGTCATCATTAACTTCCTCTCTAGTCAGTGCAGGCACCACAGAAACATTTTCTTGTGCTGCGCTACTTTCTGGTTCGAGAGGGGTCATCTCATCAAGTTCCACTTTCCTCCCACTTACTTCTTTTGAGAGAAACTCTTTCTCCAGAAAGGACCCGTTCTTGGCAACGAACATCTTGCCTTCTGATCTGAGGTAGAAGGTATACCCAATGGTTTCCTTAGGGTATCCTATGAAGACGCATTTTTCCGACTTGGGTTCGAGCTTTTCAGGTTGAAGTTTCTTGACATAAGCATCGCATCCCCAAACTTTAAGAAACGACAGCTTAGGTTTCTTTCCAAACCATAATTCATACGGTGTCGTCTCAACGGATTCGACGGAGCCCTTTTTAAAGTGAATGCGGCAGTCTCTAAAGCATAAGCCTAGAATGATAGCGGTAGATCGGTAAGAGACATCATAGATCGCACCATATCCAACAGAGTGCGATTACGACGTTCGGACACACCATTACGCTGAGGTGTTCCAGGCGACGTGAGTTGTGAAACAATTCCACATTTCCTTAAGTGTGTGCCAAATTCGTGACTCAAATATTCCCCTCCACGATCTGATCGTAAGAACTTTATTTTCCTGTCACGTTGATTCTCAACCTCACTCTGAAATTCCTTGAACTTTTCAAAGGTCTCAGACTTGTGTTTCATTAAGTAGACATACCCATATCTACTTAAGTCATCAGTGAGGGTGAGAACATAACGATAGCCACCGAGAGCCTCAACGCTCACTGGACCGCACACATCAGTATGTATGATTTCCAATAAGTTGGTTGCTCGCTCCATTGTTCCGGAGAACGGAGTCTTGGTCATTTTTCCCATGAGGCATGGTTCACACGTGTCAAATGATTCATAATCAAGAGACTCCAAAAGTCCATCTGCATGGAGTTGCTTCATGCGTTTGACACCAATGTGACCAAGGCGGCAGTGCCACAAGTATGTGGGACTATCATTATCAACCTTACATTTCTTGGCATTCACACTATGAATATGTGTAACATCACGTTCGAGATTCATTAAGAATAAACCATTGACCAGCGGGGCATGACCATAAAACATATCTCTCATATAAATAGAACAACCATTATTCTCGGATTTAAATGAGTAGCCATCTCGCATTAAACGAGATCCAGATACAATGTTCATGCTCAAAGCTGGCACTAAATAACAATTATTGAGGTTTAAAACTAATCCCGTAGGTAAATGTAGAGGTAGCGTGCCGACGGCGATCACATCGACCTTGGAACCATTCCCGACGCGCATCGTCACCTTGTCATTTGCCAGTCTCCACTTATTCCGCAGCTCCTGCTTTGAGTTACAAATATGAGCAACCGCACCGGTATCAAATACCCAGGAGCTACTACGAGCGCTGGTTAGGTACACATCAATAACATGTATATCACATATACCTTTGGTATTGCCGGCCTTCTTATCCGTTAAGTACTTGGGGCAGTTCCGCTTGCAGTGACCGCTTCCCTTGCAATAAAAGCACTCAGTCTCAGGCTTGGGTCCATTCTTTGTCTTCTTCCCGGCAGCTTGCTTACCGGGCGCGGCAACTCCCTTGCCGTCTTTCTTGAAGTTCTTCTTACCCTTGCCTTTCTTGAACTTAGTGGTCTTATTCACCATCAACACTTGATGTTCCTTTTTGATCTCCACCTCCGCTGATTTCAGCATTGAATATACCTCAGGAATGGTCTTTTCCATCCCCTGCATATTGAAGTTCATCACAAAGCTCTTGTAGCTAAGTGGGAGCGACTGAAGGATTCTGTCAATGACCGCGTCATCCGGGAGATTAACTCCCAGCTGAGACAAGCGGTTGTGCAACCCAGACATTTTGAGTATGTGTTCGCTGATGGAACTATTCTCCTCCATCTTACAACTGTAGAACTTGTCGGAGACTTCATATCTCTCGACCCGGGCATGAGCTTGGAAAACCATTTTCAGCTCTTGGAACATCTCATATGCTCCGTGCTGCTCAAAACGCTTTTGGAGCCCCGATTCTAAGCTGTAAAGCATGCCGCACTGAACCAGGGAGTAATCACCAACACGTGTTTGCCAGGCGTTCATAACGTCTTGGTTTGCTGGGACGGGTGCTTCACCTAGCGGTGCTTCAAGGACATATGCTTTCTTGGCAGCTATGAGGATGATCCTCAAGTTCCGGACCCAGTCCGTATAGTTGCTACCATCGTCTTTCAGCTTGGTTTTCTCTAGGAACGCGTTGAAGTTGAGGTTGACATTAGCGTGGGCCATTTGATCTACAAGACATATTGTAAAGATTTTAGACTAAGTTCATGATAATTAAGTTCATCTAATCAAATTATTAATGAACTCCCACTCAGACAGACATCCCTCTAGTCATCTAAGTGATACCTGATCCGAGTCAACTAGGCCGTTTCCGATCATCACGTGAGACGGACTAGTCATCATCGGTGAACAGCTTCATGTTGATCGTATCTGCTATACGACTCATGCTCGACCTTTCGGTCTCTTGTGTTCCGAGGCCATGTCTGTACATGCTAGGCTCGTCAAGTCAACCTAAGTGTATTGCGTGTGTAAATCTGGCTTACACCCGTTGTATGCGAACGTTAGAACCTATCACACCCGATCATCATGTGGTGCTTCGGAACAATGAACCTTCGCAACGGTGCACAGTTAGGGGAACACTTTCTTGAAATTTTAGCGAGGGGTCATCTTATTTATGCTACCGTCGTTCTAAGCAAATAAGATATAAAACATGATAAACATCACATGCAATCAAATAGTGACATGATATGGCCAATATCATTTTGCTCCTTTTGATCTCCTTCTTCGGGGCGCCATGTTCATCATCGTCACCGGCATGACACCATGATCTCCATCATCGTGTCTTCATGAAGTTGACTCACCAACTATTACTTCTACTACTATGGCTAACGGTTAGCAATAAAGTAAAGTAATTACATGACATTCCAGTTGACACACAGGTCATAAATAAATTAAGAAAACTCCTATGGCTCCTGCCGGTTGTCATACTCATCGACATGCAAGTCGTGATTCCTATTACAAGAACATGATCAATCTCATACATCACATATATCATTCATCACATCCTTCTGGCCATATCACATCACATGATACTTGCTGCAAAAACAAGTTAGACGTCCTCTAATTGTTGTTGCAAACTTTTACGTGGCTGCTATAGGTTTCTAGCAAGAACAATTCTTACCCACGCCAAAACCACAACGTGATATGCCAATTTCTATTTACCCTTCATAAGGACCCTTTTCATCGAATCCGATCCGACTAAAGTGGGAGAGACAGACACCCACTAGCCACCTTATGCAACTAGTGCATGTCAGTTGGTGGAACCTGTCTCACGTAAGCGTACGTGTAAGGTCGGTCCGGGCCACTTCATCCCACGATGCTGCCGAATCAAGATAAGACTAGTAACGGCAAGTAAATTGACAAAATCGACGCCCACAACAACTTGTGTTCTACTCGTGCATAGAAACTACGCATAGACCTAGCTCATGATGCCACTGATGGGGATCGTAGCAGAAATTAAAATTTTCTACGCATCACCAAGATCAATCTATGGAGTTTACTAGCAACGAGAGGGGAGGAGTGCATCTAGATACCCTTGTAGATCGCGAGCGGAAGCGTTCAAGAGAACGGGGTTGATGGAGTCGTACTCGTCGTGATCCAAATCACTGATGATCCAAGCGCCGAACGGACGGCACCTCCGCGTTCAACACACGTACGGAGCGGTGAAGTCTCCCACGCCTTGATCCAGCAAGGAGGAGGGAGAGGTTCAGGAAGAAGGCTCCAACAGCAGCACGACGGCGTGGTGGTGGTGGAGTGACAGTTCTCCGGCAGGGCTTCGCCAAGCACACGCGGAGGAGGAGAGGTGTTGGGGAGGGGAGGGGCTGCACCTTGGATGTGGTGCTGCAGCCCTCCCCTCACCCCTCTATTTATAGGGAGAAGGGGGAAGGGGGCCGGCCCCCTTAGATCCCATCTGGTGGGAGGGGCGGCGGCCAGGGGGAGGTGGCTTGCCCCCCAAGCAAGGGGGGCGCCCCCCTTTAGGGTTCCCCCCAAACCCTAGGCGCATGGGCCCTAGGGGGGTTGGCGCCCAGCCCACTAAGGGCTGGTTCCCTTCCACCTACAGCCCATAAGGCCCTCCGGGGCAGGTGGACCCTCCCGATGGACCCCCGGAACCCCTCCGGTGGTCCCGGTACAATACGGGTATACCCCTGAATATTTCCGGTGACCGTATGGTGACTTCCCATATATAAATCTTTACCTCCGGACCATTCCGGAACTCCTCGTGACGTCCGGGATCTCATCCGGGACTCCGAACAACATTCGGTAATCACATACAAACCTTCCTTATAACCCTAGCGTCATCGAACCTTAAGTGTGTAGACCCTACGGGTTCGGGAATCATGCAGACATGACCGAGACACCTCTCTAGCCAATAACCAACAGCGGGATCTGGATACCCATGTTGGCTCCCACATGTTCCACGATGATCTCATCGGATGAACCACGATGTCGAGGATTCAAGCAATCCCGTATACAATTCCCTTTGTCAATCGGTACTTTACTTGCCCGAGATTCGATCCTCGGTATCCCAATACCTCTTTCAATCTCGTTACCGGCAAGTCACTTTACTCGTTCCGTAATGCATGATCCCATGACTAACTACTTAGTCACATTGAGCTCATTATGATGATGCAATACCGAGTGGGCCCAGAGATACCTCTCCGTCATACGGAGTGACAAATCCCAGTCTCGATCCGAGCCAACCCAACAGACACTTTCGGAGATACCTGTAGTGCACCTTTATAGCCACCCAGTTACGTTGTGACGTTTGGTACACCCAAAGCATTCCTACGGTATCTGGGAGTTGCACGATCTCATGGTCTAAGGAAATGATACTTGACATTAGAAAAGCTTTAGCAAACGAACTACACGATCTAGTGCTATGCTTAGGATTGGGTCTTGTCCATCACATCATTCTCCTAATGATGTGATCTCGTTATCAATGACATCCAATGACCATGGTCAGGTAACCGTAACCATCTATTTATCAACGAGCTAGTCAACTAGAGGCTCACTAGGGACATGTTATGGTCTATGTATTCACACATGTATTACGATTTCCGGATAACACAATTAAAGCATGAACAATAGACAATTATCATGAACAAGGAAATATAATAATAACCATTTTATTATTGCCTCTAGGGCATATTTCCAACACAACCTTCTTCTTGTAGACGTTGTTGGGCCTCCAAGTGCAGAGGTTTGTAGGACAGCAGAAAATTTCCCTCAAGTGGATGACCTAAGGTTTATCAATCCGTGGGAGGCGTAGGATGAAGATGGTCTCTCTCAAACAACCCTGCAACCAAATAAGAAAGAGTCTCGTGTGTCCCCAACACACCCAATACAATGGTAAATTGTATAGGTGCACTAGTTCGGCGAAGAGATGGTGATACAAGTGCAATATGGATGGTAGATACACGTTTTGGTAATCTGAAATTATAAAAAACAGCAAGGTAACTAATGATAAAAGTGAGCACAGACGGTATTGCAATGCTTCGAAACAAGGCCTAGGGTTCATACTTTCACTAGTGCAAGTTCTCTCAACAATAAGAACATAACTGGATCATATAACTATCCCGCAACGTGCAACAAAGAGTCACTCCAAAGTCACTAATAGCGGAGAACAAACGAAGAGATTATTGTAGGGTGCGAAACCACCTCAAAGTTATCCTTTCTGATCGATCTATTCAAGAGTCCGTAGTAAAATAACACGAAGCTATTCTTTCCGTTTGATCTATCCTAGAGTTCGTACTAGAATAACACCTTAAGACACAAATCAACCAAAACCCTAATGTCACCTAGATACTCCAATGTCACCTCAGGTATCCGTGGGTATGATTATACGATATGCATCACACAATCTCAGATTCATCTATTCAACCAACACAAAGAACTTCAAAGAGTTCCCCAAAGTTTCTACCGGAGAGTCAAGACGAAAACGTGTGCCAACCCCTATGCACAAGTTCACAAGGTCACTGAACCGGCAAGTTGATCACCAAAACATCCATCAAGTAGATCACGTGGATATCCCATTGTCACCACAGATAATCACATGCAAGACACACATCAAGTGTTCTCAAATCCTTAAAGACTCAATCTGATAAGATAACTTCAAAAGGAAAACTCAATCCATTACAAAAGAGTAGAGTGGGGAGAAACATCATAAGATCCAACTATAATAGCAAAGCTCGCGGTACATCAAGATCGTGCCAAATCAAGAACACGAGAGAGAGAGAGAGAGAGAGAGAGAGAGAGAGAGAGATTAAACACATAGCTACTGATACATACCCTTAGCCCCAAGCGTGAGCTAGTCCCTCCTCATCATGGAGAGCGCCGGGAGGATGAAGATGGCCACCGGTGATGGATCCCCCCACCGGCAGGGTGCCGGAACAGGTTCCCGATTGGTTTTTTGTGCCTATAGAAGCTTGCGGCGGCGGAACTCCCGATCTAGGTTATTTTTTGGAGGTTTCTGTATTTATAGGAATTTTTGGCGTCGGTCTCACGTCAGGGGGGGGTCTCCGAGTCGTCCACGAGATAGGGGGACGCGCCCAGGGGGTAGGGCGCGCCCTCCACCCTCGTGGATGGCTCGGGAATCTTCTGTCCCAACTCTTTTAGTCCGGGGGCTTCTTTTGGTCCATAAAAAATCATCAAAAATTGGCACGTCAATTGGACTCCATTTGGTATTCCTTTTTTGTAAAACTCCAAAACAAGGAAAAAACAGAAACTGGCACTGGGCTCTAGGTTAATAGGTTAGTCCCAAAAATCATATAAAATAGCATATTAAAGCCCATTAAACATCCAAAACAGATAATATAATAGCATGGAACAATAAAAAGTTATAGATACGTTGGAGACGTATCAGGGGTTCATCCTGTCCATTGGTGCCTCTCCGATGATGCGTGAGTAGTTCTTCGTAGACCTACAAGTCCATAGTTAGTAGCTAGATGGCTTCCTCTGTCTCTTTTGATTCTCAATACAATGGCCTCTTGAAGATCCATATGATGTAACTCTTTTTTGCGGTGTGTTTGTTGGGATCCGATGAACTTTGAGTTTATGATCGGATCTATCTTTTTATCCATGAAAGTTATTTGAGTCTTGTTTGATCTCTTATATGCATGATTGCTTATGGCCTCATATTTCTTCTCCAATATTCGGGTTTTGTTTGGCCAACTTGATCTATTTATCTTGCAATGGGAAGAGGTGCTTCGTGATGTGTTCGATCTTACGGTGCTTGATCCCAGTGACAGAAGGGGAACCGACACGTATGTATCGTTGCCATTAAGGATAATAAGATGGGGTCTATTTCTACATAAATGGATCTTGTCTACATCATGTCATCATTCCTATTGCATTACTCCGTTTCTCCATGAACTTAATACACTAGATGCATGCTGGATAGCGGTCAATGTGTGGAGTAATAGTAGTAGATGCACGCAGGAGTCGGTCTACTAATCTTGGACGTGATGCCTATATAATGATTGTCGGTGAGAAACGACACCTATGGGATCACGGGAATCCCTACTACGGTTGGGGGCGCGGGGTTGTGAGAAGAGCAGGATCAACAGTCAGCACAAGGATCGTTTACCCAGGTTCGGGCCGCAAGGATGCGTAATACCCTAGTCCCGCTTTGCTGGCTGTATTTCAGAGAGTTCTTGAGCTCTCGAACTAGCGATGGTGGCTGCGTAGTTCCAAAGAGCCGAATCCTTCTCCAGTATGCCATGGGCCTCCTTTTATAGTCGAAAGGGGCTGCCACAGTGGCACACCGGAGGTGGAAAGGCCTACAGTGCTACGAGCTTATCGCTCGTATTACAGGACAAAGCGCATTTAATGCGTCTCTTAGCTGTCCTCTTGCTTTATCGGGGACGGGAACGAGGCCCGTCCCGTCCGCCGCTGCTCCGTCCCGCTTCGACACGCGCCCAGGCCAGCAGTGCGTGCGGTGCCATGTAGGCAGGCAGGCAGCTGAGGTGGCGCGGTGGTAGGATCTTCACGAAGATTTGTATGCCGCCATGCAGGTGTTAGCTGAGTTGGCCTGGAAGCTGCATGTTGCCACGCAGGTGCCTGCCCAACTTGTTGGGCTGGCAGCTGCATGCGAACGGCGGCGGGGTGTTGACTGATGCGGGTCTGGCTGTGGCCCCGCTGATGTCCTCGGCAAGGGCCTTGCCAGGGCCCCGGCAAGGGTTTTGCCGCGGCGTCATAGTCGTCCCTGGCAAGGGTCTTGCCGGGGGTCTTGTGGTTTTCCTCGGCAAGGATCTTGCCGAGGGTCGTCGTCTTCTGGTCCTCACCTGATCTCATATGTTCATGATCTTGAAAAAGATCTGCATGCCACTACAGAGGTGCCTCCTGAGCCCTGGGTCCAATCGTAGTTGTTGGTGATGTTGGAACCCTTGGGCTCAAGGGTGGCTCTCTCCGTTGGCATTGGGCAAGTTGGCCCGGCAAGGGTCTTGCCGGGGCCGCGGAGGTCGCCCCGGCAAGGGTCTTGCCGGGGGAGTCCACCTCGCCCTCTTGCTCTTTGGTGTTGCTGGTCTTAGCGTTGCCTTGTTTGTCTTGTGCCTTCGGCTTCTCTCTGGCTCCCCTCCTTTGCCCTGCTACGTGCGGCCATGGCGCGTGGCTCTGACTGCCCGTGCACAAGTAAAGGGGTCAAAAGGAGAGCCCCTACTTTTGTACACCGACAGGAGCCCCCGGGCCTGGGCCACACATAAGCGCGACACATTGTTGGGCCAGGCCCAGAACGGTGGGCGGGCAGGCGGGGCGGATTTTACCGCGGTAACTGTTTCGTCCGTTGCGCTTCCCCATGACCTGCGTTGAACGCGTGTCGTGGAGGAGCGTGCGTGACATGGGGGGCATGCATGGGGCTGTTCCCGCACGCATGCGTCACATCGTGATACAGGGGCGGCTCGTGCCTTCCCCATGAAGGGGGAGGGGCCAAAGGCACGGCCCATTTACTGAGTGGGTCCTGGTCGCGGTCTTCAAGGCGTCCACACCCCATGATCACGGGGCGGGGAAAGGTCGCTTCGCCCGTCCCCTCGATTCTGCACGTTCGCCACGCGTCCTCCATGCACTTGGGGTGGCAAGCAGTGGAGGCGGGAAACTGGGCCGTCGCTGGTTGGGGCAGCGGGTCGGTCCCGATTCCCTGTGCCCTTGGTGGCTGGATTGGTCGAGCGGGGCGGCCGAGCACCGACCCCGCCCCTTCATAAGGAGAGGGAGGGGGGATGGCATCCCGCACTCTTCTCTCTTCTATCTTTTACTGCTTCTGCTTCTTCCTCTCATCCGCCATGGAGAAGGGGAACCCCGGTCCTTCGACGGTGGCGGCGAGGGTGACCACTCGACAGCGCGTCCCTCCTCCCCAAGAGCCCGTGGTGGTGGAGCCAGCCGCGAGGGGAAGGGGGAGGGGGCGAGGCCGTGGTCGTCATGGTGTTCGGGGAAGAGGCGGACGGGGCGGCGCAGCGGCCTCACCCCCGCCGGCGATGCCCCTCCCGACGGAGGGCCACGTTGGAGACCAGCCCCACGAATTCTTCATCAGGCTGCACCGGCCTCCGCATAGTCGGTCTTCGTCTCCCCACTCCATTCGCTTGGGAGATGGAGCTTGATCCGCCCCAGACCTTCAGGCTGCACATGAGGGGCTGCGGGAATGGCGGTACGCGGGTCGCCGTCGACTTCCTCGCCCCCATGTCATGTACCTCCGTCGTGGATGGAAGACGTTCGCTCGCATCCACAGCTTGACGGCGGGGCTCGTTCTCTACTTCAAATTAATGGAGAACGGCCTGCTCTCCATCAAGGTCTTTGGAGATCTTGGAACTCGCCTGAAGTGCTGCGTGGAGAGCTCTTCAGATGACGGAAACTCTTCCTCAAGCGAGAGCGATGAGGAGGACAGCGGGGCATATGACGGGGACGAGTCCGACTAGGCGTCGGACGCCCCATGCCTGGGCGGGTGCGGCAGCAGCATCTGCACCTGGCCGCTCCTCCGGCGGAGTTTGCCGGGGAAGGGGCCAGCTCCTTGAACTTCTCGAGGCCGTCTCCTTGGGCGGCTGGCGTTGGGAGGCTGCTGAAGAGGAAGAGGGCGGGCGGCAAGGCTGTCAAGTCGGAGTACGCGGGCACTGACGCCTTCGTCGCATATTGCCGGTCCTGCCGCCTCGTCTTCGAGCTGTTCTCCCGTCATCATCACCACCAGCCTCTCTTCGGGGTTGGCCACCGGGATGTTCTCCTGGTGCCTTCTGCTGCTCGTACCTCGCCAAGGCGCCCCTTTTGCCCTTCTGCTGTCCTGTTCCACCTTTTGAGGAGAGGGACAAGAAAGGGATTACGGGCACCTTATCTCTTTTTAGTTTGTAAGCCTGCGGGCATTAGTAGAGTTTAAAGCTTGTAATCCCCTTGCTCATGTTTTTCACTCCATATGAACTGTAACTGTACGGGATGTTTTTAATGAAAAAGGGATGTTTGCCGGGTTTTTTGTTCATGGGTGAAACCCGCGACAAGGAGCGAATCCTTGTTATTATTTAAGATAAACGTTTTTCACCCGGCAACAGGCCTTGCCGTCCCTCCACTTCGCTCGACCATTCTCGCGCCCTTGGCGGAGGCAGGGATGAAGCGGGCTTAGGCTCCTCATTCCATTTCCTTGCTGCCGCGACTACAACCAAATCCGGACCCGGGAGATAATCCTTGGGTATAGAAAAGGGGAGCACGGTAGCCTAGAAATAAAACGAGGTTTCATATATCCCAGTTCCATACCGAAATGCATGACAGAGGATAAAAGACTTATCTGGTTTTCCGGGGTCGGGACGCTGGTCCGTTCCCTTTCTTCCAATTAGCTTAGCAGAAGTGCTCATGTGCCCTGCGAACCAAAGAGGGCAGAAAAGAACAGAGAGATGCACACTCGACCTCTAAGCTAGGGGTTAGCCGCCGCTAAGCACTATCAACCCTAACCAAGGAAGGGACTCGACCTAGCATGCGTGCTATAACTTAGGGCGTCAACGCTTCATTTATTTATGCTCAGGGTCTGCGCCTGGCTTTGTACAAAGGGTTACATGCCTTGTCGGCAAGGCTTGTACAAAAGGTGGCTTGCCGGGAGGCCCGGCAAGCCGCGCCTTATGGGTAAAACTTGCGAAGATGCTCAATGTTCCAGAAGTTGCTCACTGGGATAGCATCTTCGGTCTCCAGGCGGACTGCGCCGGGCCTCGTGACTCGTATTACCCGATAAGGGCCTTCCCACTTCAGCGTCAACTTGTTGGAATTCTTGGCCGACTGAACGCGCCGAAGAACAAGGTCGCCTTCCTCAAAGCTTCGGGCATGAACCTTGCGGCTATGGTAGCGGCGCAAGGCTTGCTGGTAGCGTGCTGCTCTCACAGCCGCCCGAAGACGATCTTCCTCAAGGAGCATTGCGTCATCTTGCCGTAATTGCTCTTACTCAAGCTCGTCGTAAGCGAGCACTCGAGGTGACCCGTATATGAGTTCTGTGGGGAGAAGTGCTTCTGCCCCGTATACCAGGGCAAAGGGTATCTGGCCGGTGGCTCGATTTGGCATCGTCCTGATCGACCAAAGAACCGTCGGCAACTCATCAATCCAGCGCCTTCCACTCTTGTGTAGCTTGTCAAAAGTCTTTGTCCTCAGGCCATGCAACACTTCAGCATTTGCCCTCTCCGCCTAGCCGTTGCTCCGTGGGTGTGCCATGGAGGCGAAACAGACCTTGTGCCGAGGTCTTGGATGTACTGCATGAAGGTGTGGCTTGTGAACTGTGTGCCGTTGTCGGTGATGACTTTGTTGGGCACACCAAAACGGCAGACTAGTCCTTTGAAGAACTTGACGGCTGACTGTGCTGTCACCTTCCTCACTGCTTCCACCTCCGGCCACTTTGTGAACTTGTCGATTGCAACGTACAAGTACTCAAAGCCCCCGACAGCACGGGGGAAAGGGCCCAGTATGTCCAGCCCCCAGACCGAGAATGGCCAGGAGAGAGGGATTGTTTGAAGGGCTTGAGTTGGCTGATGAAGCTTCTTCGAATGGAACTGACACGCTTCACACTTGGTTACTAGTGCCGTTGCATCCTGGAGGGCAGTGGGCCAGAAGAAACCCTGCCGAAACGCCTTGCTGGCAAGGGCCCTCGACCCTATGTGGGAGCCACATATGCCTCCGTGTATCTCCGCCAACAGCTCCAGTCCTTCCCCCCGGGGGATGCACTTAAATTTCACACCGTTCGGTCTCTTTCTGTACAGGACGTCATCGACGAACTGATACATAGCAGACCGACGGGCTACTTTCTCTGCTTCTTCCTGCTCCTCAGGAAGCTCCCCTGTTTGGAGGAATCAGACGGTATGATGTGCCCATGCCGGAGCCTGGGGCTCGACGGCAAGAACCAAAGGCATCTCCTCTGCCGTGGGAGGGGCCGTCTCTACGGCCAGGGCCTGACGCTCTGCCGGAGTCTGCTGTCCCACGGCAGGCTCAGTGTCCCCGGCAACATCCTTGCCGGCGGCTCCGGGGAGCTCGGCGGGAAAGTACTTGCCGGGTCCTGATTTCCTCCGTTTGTTCTGCTCTGTTGATGGTTCAATAGATGACTGAGTTAATCAAAGCACAAAAGTACCTGGTTCCACAGGTAGTTTGAGGGCAGCTTGTTTCGACAGGTAGTCAGCGATGCCGTTCTCCACTCGGGGAACATGCTCCGCTTGTATACCATCAAAACGCTCTTCCAGCTTCCTCATTTCATCTACGTATGCCTCCATCAATGGGCTCTGGTAATCCTTGTTAACTTGCTTGACGACGAGCTGTGAGTCACCCCTGACGATGAGCTTCTTGATTCCGAGGTCTGTCGCGATCCTGAGACCGGCAAGCAATCCCTCGTACTCAGCAGTGTTGTTTGTCGACATCTCCCTGGGGAAATGCATCTGGACCACGTACTTGAGGTACTCTCCGGTGGGTGCGACAAGCAGTACACCAGCACTTGTGCCTTGCAGCGAGAAGGCCCCATCAAAGTACAGGATCCAGTCGCAACTTGCCTCCTTGCTGGGGAGAGTGGTCTCCTAGATCTCTTCGTCGGGTGTCGCGGTCCATTCTGCAATGAACTCTGCCAAGACTCTGCTCTGGATCGTCAAAGTACTTTCAAACTTCAAACCAAAGCTTGATACCTCCAAGGCCCACTCCACAATCCTTCCGGTTGCGTCTGGGTTGTGCGGTATCCGTTGCAACGGAAGGCGGGTGACGACAGTGATCTCGTGTGCTTGGAACTAATGACGCAACTTCCTCGAGGCCATAAGAAGGCCGAAGAGTAATTTCTGCACACCGGAGTACCTTGATCTAGCCCCCTGCAAGAGGGAGCTGACAAAGTAAACTGGTTGTCCATCATCTTCTTCTTCTGCACCGCTCCACTTGACTGCACGAGCTCTGCCCGGACGGTGTCAGACTCTACCGGGGGCCTTGCCTTGCCGGCACCAGGCCCTGCCGGGGGAGTCTCTGACTTACCGTCCGCCGGTCCTGCCGTTGCCACTGCCTTTTCGTCAACCTCCCTCTGCGCCACTAGCGCGACACTGACCACTTGATTCGTCGCTGCCAGATACAGCAACAATGACTCTTGTGCTTTAGGCACAACTAGTATTGGTGTAGAGGAAAGGTATCTCTTCATGTCTTGCAACGCCGCCTTGGCTTCTGGGGTCCACTCCATCGGGCCTGCCTTCTTCAATTGGAGATGAATCGGCTCATGGCGGCAACTCAGCCAGCGAGCCGACGCACATCCTTGATCTGCTTGGGCGCCTCAATCTGCTCGATAGCCTTGATCTTTGTCTGGGTTTGCCTCGATCCCACGCTGCAACACAAAGAACCCGAGAAGCTTGCCGGATGGAATGCCAAAGACACACTTCTCAGGGTTCAGCTTGAGGTTGATCTTGCGCAGGTTGGCAAACGTCTCTTCTAAGTCTTGTACAAGGGTTGCCCTGTCCTTGGTTTTGACCACTATGTCATCCATATATGCTTCCATATTTCTATGTAGCTGGGGCTCAAAACCAATCTGGACTGCCCTTGCAAACGTCGAGCCAGCACTCTTCAACCCGAAAGGCATCCGTATAAAGCAGTACGTACCACATGGGGTGATGAATGCTATCTTCTATTCGTCTTCTCTTGTCATGAAGATCTGGTGGTCACCCGAGTAGGCGTCGAGGAACGATAGCAGATCACACCCGGCCATGGAGTCAACAATCTGGTCGATGCGCGGCAACGGGAAGGGGTCCTTGGGACAAGCCTTATTGATATCTGTGTAATCAATACATAGCCTCCACTTCCCATTCGCCTTGCGCACCACTACCGGATTGGCCAACCACGTCGGATGGAGCACTCCTCTCACCAGTCCTGCTTCTTCTAACTTTCTGATCTCCTCTATGATGAACTTTTGTCGTTCTAGAGCTTGCTTCCTGACCATCTGCTTGACGGGTCGCGCATGGGGGCAGACAGCAAGATGGTGCTCAATCACTTCCCTGGGAACACCGGGGATGTCAGATGCTTGCCATGCAAACACATCAACATTCGCCCGCAGGAAAGTGACGAGTGCGCTTTCCTATTTGCTGTCGAGGGTGGAGCTTATGGTGAAAGCCCCTCCCGTGCCATACTCCTTGACAGACACCTTCTTGGTCTCTTGTGGCGCAGCTCTGGATTTCTTCCTCTTGCCGGTGGAGCTCTCTGGCATGTCCTCGATGGTAGCACAACACTTCAAAGAGGTGCGTTTGCCAGAGTGGGTGCGAGAGGTCTTGCCGGTCTTCTTCTTCCCTCCCGGGGCTTCAGCGGCAGGAGCAAGTGCCTTGGCGGCAGCTGCTGCGACTTCTTCCTAGTAGAGTAGGTCGGCGCAGATCAGCGCGTCTTTCTTGTCAGAGGGGATGGTGATGATGTTCATCGGCCCGGGCATCTTCAGCATGTTGTAGGCGTAGTGCGACGCCGCCATGAACTTAGCCAGTGCGGGGCGGCCGAGGATCCCGTTTTAGGGCAAGGGGATCTCGGCTACGTCGAAGACAATCCTCTCCGTCCTGTAGTTCAACTCGCCTCCAAATGTTACAGGCAACGTGACCTTCCCCTTCGGCTGGCTCCTTCCCGGGTTGACCCCTTGAAACGTGCCCATTTCCTCGAGGTCTCCATCAGGAATTTGTAGCCTTCTAATCACAACAGGTGAGATCAAGTTCAGACCGGCCCCGCCGTCAACCAGCATCTTGTTCACCTTGAGGTTGCGTATCGTTGGTGAGACCAACAACAGCAAACACCCGACCGCAGTTCTGCGGTCAGGGTGATCCTCGGCGTCAAAGATGAGGGGCGTGCTGGACCACTTCAACGGCTTCTGGGCGTCGAACGAGGGCTCTGCTGCTGTAATCTCACGCGCCCACTGTTTGAGCTGGCGGTGAGAAGTATGCAACAAGGCGCCACCGTCGATGCACATGGCCTCTGTAGCCTTCTGGAACTCTAGCTCACCGGACTCGTTGTCCTCGTCATGATCATCATCTTCTTGCTTCTTGTCACGGCCCCGAGCGGGCCTCTCTTGTTGGCTATCCTTGCCGCGGTGACCTCCTTGGCCGACACGCTTCTTGCCGGATCCTTCGACACCATCCTGACCCTTCTCCTTGTCCCGCCTATCATACTCGGCCCTTTGCTTCTCAGCAAGTAGCTCAACTTGCCGGCAGTTCTGGAGGTCGTGGCCCTTGGTGCGATGGATCTTGCAGTACTGCTTGTCAGAGCCCCCTGGCTTGTCGGCAGCCGCCAAGGCTCGGCAGGCGGTGCACCCAACAATCTCCTTGCCGGGGTCGTCTGCCTTGGCCTTCTTGGTGGCGCCGGTGTCGTCCGATCCCTCGACGGCAAGCGCGGCTTTGCCCTTACCTTTCTTGTTGCGACACCGGCCCTTCTTCGTCGGGGCGGCGGTGTCTCCATCGGTGGAGTCGGTTTCCGTGCCGGCGTTTTCGCCGGGGTACTTCCTCCCCTCCTCAGCCCGGGCGCACCTATCGGCCAGAACATAAATTTCGGCCACATCCTTAACCTTGTTCATCGCCAGCTCTTCGCACATCTTGCGGTTGCGCACGTTCTGGTGGAACGCGCTAATCACAGTGGCGGGATGAACATCGGGGATGTTGTACTGCACCCGGCTGAACCTCTGGATGTACTTGCACAGGGTTTCTCCATCCTTCTGGGGAATGATATGCAAATCACTCGCCTGGCCGTGATCTTGGTGACCTCCAGTGAAGGCACCAACGAACTCATGACACAGGTCCGACCAAGAAGAAATGGAATCCACTGGCAAGTGCATCAACCAAGACATAACGTTGGGCTTCAGCGCCAACGGGAAGTAATTGGCGAGCACCTTGTCGTCGCGAGCTCCAGCATCTTGCATCGCGATGGTGTAGATGCTGAGGAACTCCGGTGGATGGGTCTTGCTATTGTACTTCTCGCCGACGTCGGGCTTGAACGTGTGGTGGGACGGCCATTGGAACTGCCACTGCTCACGGGTAAAGGCCGGGCAACCCACCTCGTAAGGTAGGCCGCCGGAGCCTCCCGGAGCTGGGTGGTCCGCAACGGGCCCCGCCCGCTTGTCCGACTGGTGGCATGTATTGCGCCGGCGCTCGATGGTGGTTCGAGCGTCTTCGTGAACTCGCTCCCGAAGAACTTGGCACTGGTCGCGGTGGGTCCGCGGGTCGGACGATGCTATGGAGATGTTATCACAAGCGTCGTCACGACGAGCCGACGTTCGCAGTGGTTGGCGTGGAGGAGGGGAGTGCACCGTGACCGCAGCACCCCCGGTCCTTCCTCCACTGGCATGTGGTGGCTCGACGGAGCGCCGACCCGAGGGCCCCGTTGGTCACGGATAGTCTTTGTTGGCGATGGCGATGAGGCTCCGGATGGTGGCTCTCCACTCGTCGAGCTTCTCCGCAGCAGGAAGGAAGTCGAGGAGCAGCTGCGCGCGCGCCAAAGCTTCTACTGGCGTGGGTGGTGGCGAAAGCTGCGTGGACCGTGGTGCGCTTCGACTTCTAACTACATTAGAAGGAGCTCTATCACGGCCCGGCGGCTGCGTGCGATTTTTGCCAGCACTTCGGCGGGCATGCTGGGCTCCTTCGTCTCGCGAATGACGCACATGACTCTTCCCACGATGGCATCCAGGGTCACCGGCGTGGTGACGCTGCTCGTTGCGCACACCATGGGAAGAGCGCGCTGTGGGCGCTGGGATGGGCGTCTTGGAGGTGGCTGCGCCACCTGTGGGCGGCACAACAACACTCTTGAAGGGCCCGCATCGCCTGCGGGGGGCCCAGCCCTGTCTTTGGATCTGGCGGCGTGCGGCTCATCGTTTGGCGCACGAACGACGCAGCTCGCCAGGCTCTGACTGCCAGAGCGATGCCGATGCTCGCGGGCCGCGGCTCGAGTTCTGTCCGCGACCGGTCCGCTGCTCGCCCGCACCGGAACGGGCCGCTTGGCTTCTGACGAACCGACCGCCGTGGCCTTCTTCTTCTTAGGAGCCATGGCGATGAAGAACTGCTAGGCCAACTGCTAGACAAGATTTTCACAACTGCGCCCCTACCTGGCGCGCCAAAGATGTTGGTGAGAAACGACACCTATGGGATCACGGGAATCCCTACTACGGTTGCAGGGGCGCGGGGTTGTGAGGAGAGCAGGATCAACAGTCAGCACAAGGATCGTTTACCCAGGTTCGGGCCGCAAGGATGCGTAATACCCTAGTCCTGCTTTGCTGGCTTTATTTCAGAGAGTTCTTGAGCTCTTGAACTAGCTATGGTGGCTGCATAGTTCCAAAGAGCCGAATCATTCTCCAGTATGCCATAGGCCTCCTTTTATAGTTGAAAGGGGCTGCCACAGTGGCACACCGGAGGTGGAAAGGCCTACAGTTCTACGAGCTTATCGCTCGTATTATAGGACAAAGCGCATTTAATGCATTGCTTAGGTGTTCTCTTGCTTTATCGGGGACGGGAACGAGGCCCATCCCGTCCGCTACCGCTCCGTCCCGCTTCGACACGCGCCCAGGCCAGCAGTGCGTGCGGTGCCATGTAGGCAGCCAGGCAGCTGAGGTGGCGCGGTGGTAGGATCTTCACGAAGATTTGTATGCCGCCACGCAGGTGTTAGCTGAGTTGGCCTGGAAGCTGCATCTTGCCACGCAGGTGCCTGCCCAATTGGTTGGGCTGGCAGCTGCATGCGAACGGCGGCGGGGTCTTGACTACTGCGGGCCTGGTTGTGGCCCCGCTGATGTCCTCGGCAAGGGCCTTTCCGGGGCCTCGGCAAGGGTCTTGCCGCAGCGTCGTAGTCGTCCCCAGCAAGGGTCTTGCCGGGGGTCTTGTGGTTTTCCTCGGCAAGGATCTTGCCGAGGGTCGTCGTCTTCTGGTCCTCACCTGATCTCATATGTTCATGATCTTGACGAAAATCTGCATGCCACTATAGAGGTGCCTCCTGAGCCCTGGGTCCAATCATAGTTGTTGGTGATGTTGGAACCCTTGGGCTCAAGGGTGGCTCTCTCCGTTGGCATTGGGCAAGTTGCCCCGGCAAGGGTCTTACCGGGGCCGCGGAGGTCGCCCCGGCAATCGTCTTGCCGGGGGAGTCCACCTCACCCTCTTGCTCTTTGGTGTTGCTGGTCTTGGCGTTGCCTTGTTTGTCTTGTGCCTTCGGCTTCTCTCTGGCTCCCCTCCTTTGCCCTGCTACGTGCGGCCGTGGCGCGTGGCTCTGACTGCCCGTGCACAAGTAAAGGGGTCAAAAGGAGAGCCCCTACTTTTGTACACCGACAATGATCATTGCTTGGATATTGTCATGATTATTTGAAGTTCTATCGATTGCCCAACAGTTTACCAACCATTTGCTATTTTTCTCGAGAGAAGCCACTAGTGAAACCTACGGCCCCCGGGTCTCTTCTTTATTATATTTGACTTTGCGATCTATTTTTATTTGCTTTTATTTTCAGATCTATTAAACCAAAAATACAAAAATACCTCGCTGAATTTTATTTTATTTTATTTGCATCTATCAATCTACTACAATTTTTAACCCGTCTACTAGCCAATTTCTGGCGCCGTTACCCGAAAGGGATTGACAACCCCTTTAATATGTCAAGTTGCGAGTATTTGTTATTTGTGTGCAGGTGCTGTTCACGTAATGTTACGTGGTTCTCCTACTGGTTTGATAACCTTGGTGTCATCACTGAGGGAAATACCTACCGTTGTTGTGCTGCATCATCCCTTCCTCTTTGGGGAAATAGCGACGTAGTTCAAGCAAGCATCAAAAGGAATTTCTGGCGCAGTTGCCGGGGAGACATCATCAACATCTACCAGGTTCCTAATCACAAATCTCATCTCCTTGCAACTTATGTTATTTGCCATTTGCCTCTCGTTTTCCTCTCCCCTACTTCACAAAAATTTGCCGTTTTATTCGCCCTCTTTTTCGTTCACCGTTTTCTCGTCAGATGTACTCTTTGCTTGCAATCATGAGTGACTTTGGTATGGCAAAAAGAGATGATGGCCTAACTCCTAAAATTGGACGATCTGGCAATCTAGATGCTAAAAGTTTTGTTTTGGGGCAAGGGAATGTTATAGGAAAAGAACGCATCCAAGAATTTTTCAATTGTGTTGGAAATTTAATTCTTGATGATTTTCCTATACTTAAGAGGACTAAATCTTATGCGGAAGCTATTTCAGCACTAGTTCTGAAACATGAAAATAAATTTATCCGTACTCATCCTATGTTGCAAAGATTTTTTTGAGCTTCCAGTTATAAAGAATCCCAAGGCTAAAAAGTTGGCCACTCTTGTTCTTATGAATGAGTTTGACTACATAATACGAGAAGCTAGGGAAATCTTTGATTTTTATGGTATGAATCGTGAAAAACCGGTGATAGATGAAATTCTTTATAATAGTGATTATGCGTTAAGACATCTGCTTGGGGATAATCAAATTCTTGGTGACAATCTTACAAAGGAAGTCCTATTCTAGATATAACCCAACAAGTTTTTAATAATGTTAATCAACATTATTCCTAGATTGTTGCCGGAAATCAAAGAGGTTATGATGATAAGCAACTTGATACTGCTAAGGTTTCCATGGAGAATATATTTTATGTTGCTTTTACAAAACCTCATGACAAACATACCTCTAAGGAAATTAAGGAGAAGGATTACAACACGTAGATCCTGGCTTTATGCCTAGCTAGGGCGTAAAACGATAGCGCTTGTTGGGAGGCAACCCAACGAATAAAATTTATTTTTGTTTTTTGCTTTCTGTTCTTGAGTGTTTGCATAATTATGCTACTGTTATGATTGTGTTTTTTGTTTTAATTAGTGTTTGTGCGAAGTAAAGCCTTTAGGATTGTTTTGGGTGATAGTTGATTTGATTTTGTTGAAAAACAGAAACTTTTGCGCTCAGAAAAATAATTTTCATAAATCACAGAAACGTGCTTTTGCATCTATCAATCTACTACAATTTTTATCCCATCTACTAGCCAATTTCTGGCGCCATTACCCGAAAGGGATTGACAACCCCTTTAATACGCCGGGTTGCGAGTATTTGTTATTTGTGTGCAGGTGCCGTTCACGTAGTGTTGCGTGGTTCTCCTACTGGTTCGATAACCTTGGTCTCATCACTGAGGGAAATACCTACCGTTGATGTGCTGCATCATCCCTTCCTCTTTGGGGAAATACCGACGTAGTTCAAGCAAGCATCAACGACTCATCTAAGCAGTTAACTATAGGGGCTAATATGGATCCCAAATAGGAAAGCGCGCTCATCGAGTTCATCCGTGAGAATCGGGACATCTTTTCATGGAAACATTCTGACATGCCAGGTGTGCCGAGAGAATTTGCTAAGCACACTCTTAATGTGGATCCTAAATTTAAGCTGGTCAAACAGTTCCTCCGTCGTTTCAATGAAGAGCGACGTAAGGCCATTGGGGAAGAGGTAGCCCGACTCTTAGCGGCTGGGTTCATCGTGGAAGTTTTTCACCCTGAGTGGTTGGCTAACCCTGTGATTGTACTCAAGAAGAATGACACATGGCGTATGTGTGTTGATTACACAGATCTTAATAAGGCTTGTCCAGCTGATCCATTTGCTCTCCCTCGTATCGACCAAATCATTGATGCGATGACGGGTTGTGAGAGTTTATGCTTCCTGGATGCTTATTCTAGTTATCATCATATCAATATTGCAGTTAAAGACCAAGAGAAGATGGCTTTCATCACACCTTCTGGAGCTTTTTGCTTCGTTTCTATGCCTTTTGGGCTCAAGAGTGCCCAGGCGACTTATCAGCGCTGTGTTCAGAAATGTCTTCACAGTCAGATTGGGTGCAACGTTCATGCTTATGTGGATGATATTATGGTCAAATCAAGAAAGAAGGAGACTCTTCTTGATTATCTGGAGGAAAATTTTGACAATCTCTGGGTCTATAAAATGATGCTTAACGGCCAAATGTGTCTTTGGTGTGCCTGCAGGTAAACTGCTAGGGTTTCTGGTTTCGGAGAGGGGCAGTGAAGCTAACCCGGAGAAGACAAAGACCATCACTTCGCCTTTTAAGCCAACGTGTGTCAATGACGTTCAGCGCCTGGCGAGTCATATTGCGGCTTTCAGCCGGTTCATGAGTCGCCTAGGAGAGAAGGCAATTCCTTTATATCAGATGATGAAGAAGATAAATCACTTTGTCTGGAGTGATTCTGCCAATGAGGCGTTTGAGGCGCTCAAGAAACAATTAGCTGAGCCGCCCATCCTCGCTGCTCCCATTGACAAAGGGCCTTTGCTCCTCTACGTGGTGGCTAATAATACGGCAGTCAGCATAGCAGTCATTGTGGGGCGCAAGGAGGTGGGTAAGGAGTACCCAGTTTAGTGGCCGACTTATTATGTCAGTGAGGTATTGACTGAGTCCAAGCAACAATATCCACATTGGAAGAAACTAATATTTGGGGTGTTCATGGCGAGTCGCAAGTTGAAGCATTATTTTCTTGGGCATCCCATTACTGTGGTCAACTTTGCTTCTTTAGGCGATATTATTCAAAACAGAGAGGCCACGGGCCGGGTTGCTAAGTGGGCAATTGAACTCGGACCTCACAATTTGAAGTATGTGCCAAGAATAGCCATCAAGTCTCAAGCTCTGGTGGATTTTATAAATGATTGGACAGAGTTGCGGACACCTGAGGAGAAGCCTGACAACACATATTGGACAATCCACTTTGATGGGTCTAGGCAGTTGGAAGGTTCGGGGGCTGGAGTTATTTTGACTTCCCCATGAGGTGACAAATTCTTTTATGTTTTACGGTTAATGCTTCCTTGTACTAATAATGCAGCTGAGTATGAAGCTTTGCTCCATGGCCTTTGTATGGCTAAGGAAATGAATTTAAGCCATGTCAGGTGTCTGGGCGACTCAGACCTCGTGGCTCAGCAAGTCTCAGGCAAGTGCGACTCTAAAGACCCGCTCATGGCGGCTTATCGTCGGGCGGTTGATAATATTTCTTGTCACTTTAAGGGTTATTAGGTGGATCACCTTGATCGACGGAAAAATTAGGCGGCTGATGCATTGTCTCAGCTTGGCCCTCAACGTAAGCCGGTGCCCCCTAATATATTCCTCGATGTGTTACACAGTCCTTCGGTCAAGTTACCATATGAGGAAGACCTTGCTATCCCTGACCCGGAGGCGCAGTTGGTGGCGGATCTTCATGCCATTCCTGACTGGACGTAGCCTTATCTGGCTTATATGACTCGGGGCGAGTTACCTGAGGATGAAACTATAGCACGACAGATCAACAGGAGGTCTAAGTCTATAACTATTATCAATGGCGGGTTACACCGATGCAGCGTGACAGGCGTGTTCCAATGTTGTGTTTCTCCCGAGGAGGGTCGTGAAATTTTACGAGAGATTCATGAAGGCGATATTGGTCATTATGCCGGCTCAAAATCTTTGGTGGCTAAAGCTTTTAGTCATGGGTTTTACTGGTTAACAGCTCATGCCGATGCAGAGGATATTGTTAGCAAGTGTGATGGGTGTTAGAAATTTTCCAGACAAGCTCACGTGCCGGCTCAGGAATTGTGGATGATCCCAATAACTTGGCCATTTGCGGTCTGGGGGCTTTCCATGGTTGCACCGTTCAAGAGGTCTAAGGATAAGAGCATCTCTAGCAGATCCCTTAAAATCGCAAACTGTAAAACTAGGATATGGGTCGAGAGAAATGCATTTTAAGGGTTCATTTTAGCTACGGCCGAACAGATACTGTAAAACAAACTGTAAAATTGGGATAAAGAGCTCCTTCCTTTGGTTCGGCCGCTGTCGTCCCCTCCCCCAGCCGGCCGCGCTGGCCACACCGGCCGCGCCCAACCCCGTCGGCCGCCCCCCGTCGCCCGCCAGTCGCGCCCCGTCGCCCATCGGCCGTGCCCCATCCCTGCCAATCGCGCCCCATCACCACGTCGGCCACAACCAGCCTCGCCGGCCGCGCCCAGCCACGCCGGCCACGCCCCGTCACCTCTGCCGTCTGTGCCTTGCTCTATTGCCAGCCGCGTCAGCCAAGACGTGCCCCTTTGCCTACCGGGCCGGGAGGATTCCGGCGGCCAGGCTGAGGTCAAGGGAGGCCACGGCGATGTCGAGCTCATTCAATTCGAACCGGCGGCGATCGATTGCACCGTCTAGTGGCCTTTTCCGGTGTGCGGTGATGAATTCCGGCGAGTTTAGGGCGGATTTCGGCAAACTCCATGGTGGCGTGTTTGCTCCGACAAGGTTTGACTGGTATACGGGGCCCCCTAGGTTCGGCCTTCCAACCTCCAAATATAAGGGTTTCGGGTGTGCATTTTCTGTGGCCCTTCATAAAATTTACGGGTTGGACCACTTTTACGGTTTCTTTTCTGGACACTTTATTCGACCAAAATTGTAAAACGCAAAATTTATAAGGGTTTGACCACTTATACGCGGTCTGCTAGAGACGCTCTAAGAAGACCCATCTTCTGGTGGCGGTTGACAAGTTTACCAAGTGGGTGGAGGCAGAGCCAGTTAGCAAGTGTGATGCAGCGACTGCAGTTCAGTTTGTTAAAAAGTTGATCTTCCGTTTTGGTTATCCCCATAGTATCATTACTGATAATGGCACTAATCTGTCTAAGGGGGCTATGAGAGAGTTCTGTCAAAGAGAGCATATCCGTCTTGATGTCTCCTCAGTGGCTCATCCACAGTCTAATGGTCAAGTAGAACAGGCTAACCAAGAAATTTTGAGAGGCATTAAGCCCTGGCTTATGGTTCCTTTAGAGCGAACACCGGGTTGTTGGGTTGAAGAGCTTCCTTCAGTCCTTTGGAGTATCAGAACCACCCCCAACAGATCAACAGGCTATACGCCTTTCTTCATGGTTTATGGCGTAGAGGCGGTTCTCCCCAGCGCTATCCGTCATGACTCGCCCAGGGTGGTGGCTTACGTTGAAGCTGATAATGAGACGGTGCATCAGAACACACTTGATGCTTTGGATGAAGAACGTGAACTTGCAGTAGCTCGATCGGCGATTTACCAACAAGACCTGCATCGTTATCATAGCCGCAGAGTCAAGACTCTGGCGTTTCAAGAGGGCGACTTAGTGCTCCAACTGATTCAAGATCAGACAGACATGCATAAGCTGTCCCCGCCTTGCGAAGGACCATTTGTGGTTAGCAAGAATCTCAACAACGGCTCGTATTATCTCATTGATATACATGAGCGCAAGGAATCACACACTTCTGAGCAAGAGACCACCAGGACATGGAACATTGCTCATCTTCGGCCTTACTACACTTGAGTCATTGGCTCTCATCATTGTATATACCTTCATTGATGTACATACCTTTTTGGGATCAATATAGTAAAGCCGACATCCCCAAATTTCGGGGCCTCTATTGTTTTATCTCAAATTTTCTGAGCAAGAGTCATTATTGATTAGTCATAAGGTCATTTGAGGGCTTCCTGCTCAATGAGCATAGCTTCATAACTCCCTTGATCGGCTTTTATGCCATGTTATAGGTCATTTGAGGGCTTCCTGCTCAATGAGCATAGCTTCATAACTCTCTTGATCGGCTTTTTTTGCCATGTTATAGGTCACTTGGGGGTTTCCTGCTCTATGAGCATAGCTTCATAACCCTCTTGATCGGCTTTTATGCCATGTTAGGTCACTTGGGGGCTTCCTGCTCTATGAGCATAGCTTTATAACCCTCTTGATTGGCTTTTATGCCATGGGTCGCTTGTGGGCTTCCTACTCCATGAGTTTGTTTATAACCCTCTCGACCGGCTTTCATGCCATAACTGGGTTAAACCTGCCTGTTTGCAACAAGCTACTCCACCATATGACCCGCCGTACTCTTGACAGTCAATCTTTTAAGACCCTAAACTTGTCAAGGTTAAAATGACGGCTTATGTCATGTGAGAGCCGGCTTACAGTGAGCTAGGATAAACTCACCTGCCTGTTGTAGTTTCTCCGCTATATGGCCCATTCGTACTCTTAACAGTTAATCTTTCAATAAGACCCTGAACTAGTTAAGGTTTAAATGACGGATTTATGTCACGTGAGAGCCAGCTTACGTGATGTACGGCTTTCATGCCAAGCTTTTTTGAAGCAAAAGATTGAGTTTTTTCAAAAACCAATCTGTTTTGGTCATGCCTTACAAGCCGGTTTAATAAATATTTGAGTTATACATATTCTCTATTTCTATTTTGCAGAAACCTCTTACAGATGAGAAGTTGTCGGCTTATACTGATCCGGGTTATATTGCTCTACATTGGGCTTATTGAGGCTATAAGCCGCCAATAGTTATCTTTTTCAAAGGCTAGATATGGCGATAAGCCACCCTGGTTTGTTGGGTTACTTAACCCGCCCTGGATTGTGACTATAAGTCACCAATATAAGACACTATTGGATCTTTTACAGATCATATATCAAGTTTTCAAGAAAATTCAACAATGTTGAAAGACCAGACGTGCATATATATGACAAACTCAAAGAGATTAAAGTCACTTTAGCACAGTTGGGAAAACATGCACGAAGGCATGGCAGGGCAGATAATTGTTTTCAGCTACATATTACAAGGCTACAGCTAAGCCCAAAAGTTTTCGACCAAGTGTTTCTGGAGTTACATCACTCCGTTGAGCCAGCATTAGTGTCGTCCGGGTTCTGGCCTGGCGGGTTATTGTCATCCTACCGCCTTGAGGTAGAGGCCTCCGGGTCATCTCGTGTCGGCTCTCCCTCGTCTGCCATCTGAAGAGTAGCCAATGTCCAGTCGA
Source organism: Triticum aestivum (assembly GCF_018294505.1). NCBI lineage: Eukaryota > Viridiplantae > Streptophyta > Magnoliopsida > Poales > Poaceae > Triticum > Triticum aestivum. The sequence goes on from NC_057808.1 coordinate 371,366,203, forward strand.
TGCCGGCTAACGCCTCGAAAGTAGCTTCATCGTTAAGAATAAGAGAATGATCAAGGTCAGGAGCAAAAACGTGCTTACGCCTTGGAGGAGTTAAATCCACGATTTCATGAGATGGCGCCTTGATACGGGTGTTGTTGCTGTCATAAGCCGCTTGATATTTGGATAGATCCACTTCTTGCGCAAGTTGACACGCTAGAGGCCACATCTCCCTCGCATATTTGGCAAAGTCTTCTTCTTTGAAAACTGAGCCATCGTCATTGAACTCTGGACACCCACTGGCCATTTCTGCCGGGTCTAGCTCTGATTGCCAAGCCTTAGCCCATCTCAAAGCATTAAGGGCTCCTGCGTGGGCGACTGATAGCTTTATTTCTTCAATATGTGATGGCACAATTGACAGATCTTCCAGCACAGTCTTGATAGCAGTTGGAGGTTTCTTAAAACTTGTTATGGACACAAGGGTTCGCATGCTCCCAGAATAAAGTTGCTCTGTTAATGAGTAAACAACTTTAAGTTTGAGCAGCATGTTTTGGCCAAGGTTGGCACTCCTGGTGCCTATCATGCAGTTATAAAACAAGTCAGTTGCGTCAGCAATCAAATATTTTGAGCCGCCAGGCGGGTTACAACATTTGCATTGATGTATGACTTGCTTCAATTGAGTACAAGTTTTAACTTACCAAAGATGGCAGCTGTCATTTGAGATATATGTTGTTTTAAGCAGGCAAGTTCGTCAGTGACCGACTTAAGTTGTTTCTCAGCTTCTTCTGCTCTTTTCAGCAATGCAACTTTATCAGTTTCCCAGGCAGTTCTGTCTGCATCAAAGTTTGCTTTGAGCTTTTCAATGTCTTCCAATGAAGATTTCAACTTTGACTCGGCTTTGATAGTCTCAGCCTGTTGCAACTCCACATTTTTCTTAAATCGCCAAGTTGCGACTCTTTCAGATTTGATGCTTCCTGCAAGAAAGATTGCAAGCCATATTTACACTTCAGTCCGGGTCAGATTTATTCAAGTCCCAAGCACATTGCAAGCAATATACTTGGCACTTGGGGGCTAATGTAGTTCATTTCAAATTATATTTTGAACCGTTTCATCAGTAAGCCGGTTATTGGGGGCTACATTCTTTTATAATGAGTAATCACAAAGACCCATCTTATCCTTAAAATATAAGCCGGCCCGTGGGGGCTATGCGCGGTTCTTTTAAGCTTGGTTATTTTGAAGACCCGGCTCATCTTTTAAACATAAGCCAGCCCTTGGGGGCTACGCGCAGTTCTTTAAGATGCATATTTTAACAACCCGGCTCATCTTATTAGTATGAGCTGGCCTTTGGGAGATATGCGAGGTTCATTCAAACTTGATATTTCGAAGACCCGGCTCATCTTGTCAAGATAAGCCGGCCCTTGGGGGCTACACTTTGGAAGTTTTCATAAAGTCTCAAGCATACTCAACATTTTTCCTATACTTAAGACTTGGGGGCTACATGAGTATGTATATATGCTAAGGCGGAAAGGGGTCAAATACATACCTCATATCTTTGTTTCATCAGATTTACTAAGCCGGCCTCCATGTCACGACTTGTGTGAAGGCGGCTTAGATAGCCCGCGTACAACTCACCAGCGCTGAATGATGCATAGTTTTCTAAATCCAGTTTTGTCTTGCCTTTGTCAAATAAAGGCACCTCTTCCTTGGCTAAGTGCTTGGCTAGTGCTGTGGAAGCTTCGGGTGTTTTAAAGGCAGAGCCAGTAATGGTAATTTCATCAACTTTATCAGCAGCCAGGCTCTGATACGTCTCCAACGCATCTATAAATTTTTTATTGTTCCATGCTGGTATATTATCATTCTTGGATGTGATAATCATTTTATAGTCATTTTTTGGTACTAACCTATTGACATAGTGCCCAGTGCCAATTGCTATTTTCTGCATGTTTTTTACATCGTAGGAAATTAATAGCATACGGAGTCCAAACGTAGCGAAAAGTTTTGTGGATTTTTTTGGACCAGAAGACATACAGTGGGCCAAAGAAGTACCGAAGAGGGAGCCCGAGGTGAGCACAAGACACCATCCTGGCGCGCCCTGGTGGGTTGTGCCCACCTCGGTGGCCTCCTGCACCGCCTCTTTACTCTATAAATACCCCAATATTCCAGAAACCCTAGGGGAGTCGACAAAAATCAATTCCAGCCGCCGCAGAGTCCAAAACCACCAGATCCAATCTAGACACCATCACGGAGGGGGTGCATCATGTCCATTGGTGCCTCTCTGATTATGCGTGAGTAGTTCTTTGTAGACCTACGAGTCCGTAGTTAGTAGCTAGATGGCTTCCTCTCTCTCTCTTTTGATTCTCAATACAATGGTCTCTTGGAGATCCATATGATGTAACTCTTTTTGCGGTGTGTTTGTTGGGCGCCGATGAACTTTGAGTTTATGATCAGATCTATCTTTTTATCCATGAAAGTTATTTGAGTCTTCTTTGATCTCGTATATGCATGATTGCATATAGCCTCATATTTCTTCTCCGATATTTGGGTTTTGTTTGTCCAACTTGATCTATTTATCTTGCAATGGGAAGAGGTGCTTTGTGATGGGTTCGATCTTACGGTGCTTCATCCCAATGACAGAAGGGGAACCGACACGTATGTATGGTTGCCATTAAGGATAACAAGATGGGGTCTATTCCTACATAACTAGATCTTGTCTACATCATGTCATCGTTCTTATTGCATTACTCCGTTTCTCCATGAACTTAATACACTAGATGGATGCTGGATAGCGGTCGATGTGTGGATTAATAGTAGTAGATGCAGGAAGGAGTCGGTCTACTAATCTAGGACGTGATGCCTATATAATGATCATTGCCTGGATATCGTCATGATTATTTGAAGTTCTATCAATTGCCCAACAGTAATTTGTTTACACACCATTTGCTATTTTTCTCGAGAGAAGCCACTCGTGAAATCTACGGCCCCAGGTCTCTTCTTTATTATATTTGCCTTTGCGATCTATTTTATTTGCCTTTTATTTTCAGATCTATTAAACCAAAATATAAAAATAGGTTGCTGCGCTTTATTTTATTTGGCGTTCGATCTATCAATATTTACAACTTTCTCCCGTCCACGTGCCAATTTCTGGCGCCGTTACCCGAAAGGGATTGACAACCCCTTTAACACGTCGGGTTATGAGTATTTGTTATTTTTGTGCAGGTGTTGTTTACGTAGTGTTGCTTGGTTCTCCTACTGGTTCGATAAACTTGGTCTCATCACTGAGGGAAATACCTACCGCCGCTGTGTTGCATCATCCCTTCCTCTTTGGGGAAATACCGACGTAGTTTAGCAGACATCAAAAGGAATTTCTGGCGCCATTGCTGGGGAGGATCATCAACAACTACCAGGTTCCTAATCACAAATCTCATCTCCTCGCAATTTACATTATTTGCCTCTCGTTTTCCTCTCCCCCACTTCACAAAAATTTGTCGTTTTATTTGCCCTCTTTTTCTTTCGCCGTTTTCTTGCCGGATCTATTTTGTGTGCAATCTTGTTTGCTAGTTGTCGTTATGGATAGTTCCTCCTCTATTGCGTGCACTCCCTAGAAGGAGGTTCGCAAATTTAAACAAAGGAGAGGAGAGAATTTAATGCTTGGTATAGGATTTGCAATGCTCATAATAGATCTATCCGTAAGCAATCTACCATTGTTCTTCTTCGCTGTTTTTATGTGGGCATCACCACTTGGTATCGGCCTTGATACGATTAACAGTGGAATTTTCTTGATGTGTCCCTCTCTTGATGCTTTTAATGCTATGGGGAATTTAGTGGGCTCACCACCGCTTATGGTTAATGGAACAAATTTCACTCTTGAGCATGTTATGGAAAGATTAGATGCTATTGAAAAGAAAATGCTTACTCAAGAGCATATTGAAAACTTGGATAAAAAGATGCATAACTTTGCCACTAAAATTGGGTCAAAAGCGGGAGAAGTTTTTAAGTTGTTAAAAGACAAGGGAACCGTAATTCATGAAAGAATTGAAGAAAGCCCGTCTCGGATCGATAAACTGAAAGAAATCTTTAGTAATATGAGCATGGCTTTTGCTTCCGCCAAAACTATTGAAAAAACTCCCGTAAAAATTAGCAAAATTACTCAAGTTACTAAGAACAAGGGTGCAACTTCTAGTGATAATAAAGGAGATCTTAAGATGATTAGTATTCACCCGAATTTTGTTTAAGTCGTAAGAGATCCTATTGATAAGAATGAATTCCTCAATTTTATACCTAGAAGTTTTGCTATTTTACTTGCTAATTCTTCAAGTAAAACTGATTGTGTGATTAAAGAGTTGGGAAACAAAGATGACAAAACTTAAGATCTTTGCTTTATGCCTAGCAAAGGGCGTAAAACGATAGTGCTTGTTGTGAGGCAACCCAATGAATAAAATTTATTTTTTCTTTTTGCTTCCTGTTCTTGAGTGTTTGCACAATTATGCTACTGTTATGATTGTGTTTTTTGTGTTTCAATTAGTTATTGTGCCAAGTAAAGCCTTTAGGATCTTCTTGGGTGATAGTTGTTTGATCTTGCTGAAAAACAAAAAAAAAATTACACTCACGAAAATAATTTTAATAAATCACAGAAACATGACTTTGCTCTGATTCTTTTTGCAGAAGATTAATATACAAATGTCTCAGGTTTTCCTAATTTTTCAGAATTTTTGGAGTTTCAGAAGTATTGGAAATATCCAGATTGCTACAGACTGTTCTGTTTTTGACAGATTCTGTTTTCTTTGCGTTCTGTGCTGGTTTTGATGATTCTATGGTTTTTTTCAAGAGTTTTTTCCATAGAAAAGTTGGAATACAGTAGATATAATGCAACAATAAAATATGAATTGGTTTGAAATAGTACTTATAGTAGTGATTTGTTTTCTTATACTAACGGATCTCACGAAGGTTTTGCTGAGTTTTGTGTGATTGAAGTTTTCAAGTTTTGGATGATGTTATGATGGATGAAGAAATAAGGAGTAAGAAGAGCCTAAGCTTGGGGATGCCCATGGCATCCCAAGGTATTATCCAAAGAGAAGCAAGCAACTAAGCATGGGGATGCCCCAAGTGGCATCCCCTCTTTCTTCTAACGACCATCGGTATTTTACTCGAAGCTATATTTTTATTCATCACATACTGTGAGTTTTGCTTGGAGCGTCTTGTATGATATGAGTCTTTTCTTGTTTTGGTTTTTGTTTGAAGTCTTGAATCCTTGCTGGACACACCCATTTTAGAGAGCCAAAATTATGCCATGACTTGTTAGAATTGCTCTCTATGCATCACTTAAATTTTTATGAGCTTTGGAATTGCTCTAGTGCTTCACTTATATCTTTTTGAGCACGGTGTGCTTTATTATTTTTTTGAAGAAATTCTCTCTTGCTTCACTTAAATTAATTTGGGAGAAAGAAATATTATGCTCATGATCATCACTTATATTTGTTTGAGCTTATCAAAAGCAACACATGAAAATTAGTTCCAAAGTGATAGAGATCCAAGAAGGATATAATAAAAACTTCCATGAAGATCATTGGAAAAAATAAACTTGATTCCTTGTAATAGTTTTGAGATATGATGACGTGATATGTGAGTCATGTTGATGAGTAATTATGCTTTAGTAAGAATATTGGTGTTAAGGTTTGTGATTCCTTATGCAAGCACGAAAGTCAATAGTCATGCAATGAAATTACATCCTACTTGTGGTGCATTATTCGGTGTTAATTATGCTCAATGCTCGCTTATGAGATTATTCGTTTCTTGGTTGGTCGCTTCTCAATCTTTTGCTAGCCTTCATTTTGCACTAAGTACGATCACTACTTGTGCATCCAAAATCCTTTAAACCAGTTTTGCCACATGGGTCCACTATATCTACCTATATGCGGTATTCTTTTGCCGTTCTAAGCAAATTTGTATGTGGCATCTCTAATTTTCAAAATAAATTTCTCTTTTGTGTGCTCGTACCGCTCGCAAGGCGGTGAGGGGTGGCCAAAATTTTCCATGCAAGATGTGTTATTCTCACAATGAGTGTTTATTCACTTGTCATTGCACGAGAGTAAGGCAAAGGTATTAGGGATGCCCAGTCCCGGAATCAAAAATGAATTTACTTTATGTTGTCAAATAATAAATTCCTTGGAAAGTGTTGGTATGGAGGGCAACCGTGGATACGGCTAGCCATGGAAAGTGAAAGTATGCACTACAAAAAAAGACACATCCGTGACATTTTGGGCCGAACGAAAAAAAATTATGTCATACTTATGACACTTCTATGACGATAATTGAGACAAAACCCGGTATCATCAGAGATGTGGTGGGCTCCTACTTCTATGAAAAAAATCATGACAGAAAATGGGCTTTTCGTCCTGGGTGGGCCAGAGACGCAGCTGCATGACATTCTTTGGGCCGTCCATGACGGAAAAAACCGTGGTAGAAGCGAGGGCGAGGAAAATATCAGGGTGTTCCCGGTTGTGGTGGGTGCTCGGGGCCGAGCGATGCGTGTTTCTCTCGTACACACACGCGCGTGGGTGTGAGGCGTTGGGCTCTAACTGAACCCGAGCGAGGCGTTGGGCTCTAACTGAACCCGAGTGATTGCACTGCAGGCTACGCGTTACTGAACCCGAGCGACCGATCGATGGCTGTTAACTGAACCCGATCGAGCGATTCCTTCGCTACTGCTGCTAACTGAAGCGATCGATGCTGCCTCTGGATGAACAGTGAGCCTTGCTGGGGGGGTTGGATGAACAGTTCCCGGTGGGGGTGGATGAACAGGACCCCGTGGTGTTGCCTCTGGATGAACAGGACCCCGATCGATCGAGCCGGTTGGGGCTGGATGAACAGGACCCTGTGGGGGCTGGATGAACAGGACCACCCCGTGGAGGGCTGGATGAACAGTAGACGGTGGAGGGCTGGATAAACAGTACCCCATGGAGGGGTGGTTGAACAGGAGGCCGTGGAGAGGGCTAGTTGAATAGTAGCCGGTGGAGTAGCGTGCGGTGGAGGCTGGATGAACAGGAGCCCGCGGATGAACAGTCGCAGGTGGAGGCTGGAGGAGGTCGACGGTGGATGAATAGTAGCCCGTGGAGGCTGGAGGGGGTCGACGGTGGAGATGAACAGTATCCCGTGGAGTCATGTTTTGCGGTACGCCACACCCCTCCTAATGAACAGGACCGCCGTTTCGACCGTAGCGCTCCAACACAAGTCCGTTTCCTCCGTTTTGCGGTACGCCACACCCCTCCCGATCAACAGGACCCCCGTTTCGACCGTAGGAGGTCCGTTTCCTCCATTTTGCGGTACGCCAGACCCCTCCCGATGAACAGGATCCCGTTTCGAACATGGCCGGTCGAACACAAGGTCGTTTCCTCCGTTCTACGGTACGCCAGGCCTCGTTTCCATCGGCTGTTCCGTCCAAGCCCTCCCGATGAACACGACGACGCATTCTGTTCCGACCCAGTCGGTTGGCTCCCCATGAACACGACGACGACGCAGATTCTCCTTTCCGACCCAGCCATGTACACGAGCCCTGGCCGTACGTACGTGCGAGTAGGCTTTCAAGACCTCGCTCATATGTACGTACATGGCCGTATTTTCTTTCTTGCACACTGGCCGCTGTACGTACGTGTACATGCTACATGCACGCCTCTAGTACGACACGTGTGTGCTCTACATCGACCAGTATGTATGTACACATTGATACATCTATTTTGCATCATGCTTTTACATCGATATTTATTGCATTATGGGCTGTTATTACATGTTATGCCACAATACTTATGCCTATTCTCTTATTTTACAAGGTTTACATGAAGAGGGAGACTGGTGGCAGCTGGAACTCTAGGCTGGAAAAGGAGCAAATATTAGAGACCTATTCTGCATAGCTCTAAAAGTCCTGAAACTTCACGGAAGTCATTTTTGGAATTAATAAAAAATATTGAGCGAAGAAAATACCAGAGGGGGCCCACACCCTGGCCACGAGGGTGGGGGCGCGCCCGACCCCCTGGGCGCGCCCCTGCCTCGTGGGCCCCCTGGCAGGCCTCCGGTGCCCATCTTTGGCTATATGGTGTCTTCTACCCTAGAAAAAATTTAAGCGAGCTTTCGGGAAGAAACTCCGCCTCCACGAGGCGGAACCAATCTAGGGCTCCGGAGGAGCTTTTCTGCTGGGGAAACTTCCCCCCGGGAGGGGGAAATCATCGCCATCGTCATCACCAATGACCCTCTCATCGGGAGGGGGTCAATCTCCATCAAGCCTTCACCAGCACCATCTCCTCTCAAACCCTAGTTCATCTCTTGTATCCAATCATTGTCCCAAAGCCTCAGATTGGTACCTGTGGGTTGCTAGTAGTGTTGATTACTCCTTGTAGTTGATGCTGGTTAGTTTATTTGGTGGAAGACCATATGTTCAGATCCATTATGCATATTAATACCCCTCTGATTATGAACATGAATATGATTTGTGAGTAGTCTTGAGGACATGGGAGAAGTCTTGCTATTAGTAGTCATGTGAATTTGGTATTCGTTCGATATTTTGATGAGATGTATGTTGTCTTTCCTCTAGTGGTGTTATGTGAACGTCGACTACATGACACTTCACCATTGTTTGGGCCTAGAGGAAGGAATTGGGAAGTAATAAGTAGATGATGGGTTGCTAGAGTGACAGAAGCTTAAACCCTAGTTTATGCGTTGCTTCGTAAGGGGCTGATTTGGATCCATATGTTTCATGCTATGGTTAGGTTTACCTTAATACTTCTTTTGTAGTTGCGGATGTTTGCAATAGGGGTTAATCATAAGTGGGATGCTTGTCCAAGAAAGGACAGCACCCAAGCACCGGTCCACCCACATACCAAATTATCAAAGTAACGAACGCGAATCATATGAGCGTGATGAAAACTAACTTGACGATAATTCCCATGTGTCCTCGGGGGCGCTTTTCTCTATATAAGAGTTTGTCCAGGCTTGTCCTTTGCTACAAAAAGGATTGGGCCATCTTGCTGCACCTTATTTACTTTCATTACTTGTTACCCGTTACAAATTACCTTATCACAAAACTATCTGTTACCGATAATTTCAGTGCTTGCAGAGAATACCTTACTGAAAACCGCTTGTCATTTCCTTCTGCTCCTCGTTGGGTTCGACACTCTTACTTATCGAAAGGAGTATGATAGATCCCCTACACTTGTGGGTCATCAAGACTCTTTTCTGGCGCCGTTGCCGGGGAGTGAAGCACCTTTGGTAGGTGGAATTTGGTAAGGAAAAATTTATATAATGCGCTGAAATTTATTGTCACTTGTTACTATGGAAAACAATCCTTTGAGGGGTTTGTTCGGGGTATCTTCACCCCGTCCGGAACCACAATTAGCTACCCCTCAACCTACTAAACCTACTGAAAATGTTTACTTTGAAATTCCTTCAGGTATGATAGAGAAACTGCTAGCTAATCCTTTTGCAGGAGATGGCACATTGCATCTCGATTTACACTTAATCTATGTGGATGAAGTTTGTGGATTATTTTAGCTTGCAGGTATGCCCAAGGATGTCATCAAGAAGAAGGTTTTCCCTTTATCTTTTAAGGGAGATGCATTGACATGGTTTAGGCTATGTGATGATATGGGATCATGGAACTACAAATGATTGAAATTGGAATTTCATCAGAAGTTTTATCCTATGCATCTTGTTCATCGTGATCACAATTATATATATAATTTTTGGCCTCGTGTAGGAGAAAGCATCGCTCAAGCTTGGGGGAGGCTTAAGTCAATTTTATATTCATGCCCCAATCATGAGCTATCAAGAGAAATGATTATTCAAAAAATTTATGCTCGGCTTTCTCTCAATAATCGCTCCATGCTCGATACTTCTTGTAATGGCTCTTTTATGATGAAGAGTATTGAATTCAAATGGGATTTATTGGAAAGAATTAAATGCAACTCTGACGATTGGGACCTCGACGAAGGTAAGGAGTTAGGTTTAACACCTAAGCTTGATTGTGTTAAATCTTTTATGGATACCGATGCTTTCCGTGAATTTAGCACCAAATATGGACTTGACTCTGAGATAGTAGCTTCTTTCTGAGAATCATTTGCTACTCATGTTGATCTCCCTAAGGAGAAGTGGTTTAAATATAATCCTCCCATTGAAGTAAAAGTAGTTGCACCTATTAAAGTTGAAGAAAAGACTATCACTTATAATGATCCTATTGTTCCTACTGCTTATGTTGAGAAACCACGTTTCCCTGTTAGAATAAAGGATCATGCTAAAGCTTCAACTGTAGTCAACAAAAGTAATATTAGGACACACAAACCCCCTAAGCAAGTTAAAGTTGAACCTAAAATTGCTATGCTTAAAGATCTATTGGTTGATAATATCGATGGGCATGTTATTTACTTCTGTGATGAGACTGCTAGAATTGCTAAACCTGGTGCTAAAGATAAACATAGACCTGTGGTAGGCATGCCTGTTATTTCTGTTAAAATAGGAGATCATTGTTATCATGGCTTGTGTGATATGGGTGCTAGTGCTAGTGCAATACCTCATTCTTTATACAAAGAAATTTTGCATGATATTGCACCTGTTGAGATAGAAGATATCGATGTTACCATTAAGCTTTCCAATAGAGATACTATTTCACTGATTGGGATTGTTAGAGATGTTGAAGTCTTGTGTGGGAAGGTTAAATATCCTGCTGATTTTCTTATTCTTGGTTCCCCACAAGATAGCTTTTGTCCCATTATATTTGGTAGACCCTTCTTGAACACTGTTAATGCTAGGATAGACTGCGAAAAGGATGTTGTTACTATTGGTTTGGGTGACATGTCTCATGAGTTTAATTTTGCTAAATTTAGTAGACAACACCATGATGAGGAATTGCCTAGTAAAGATGAAATTATTGGTCTTGCTTCTATTGCCATGCCCCCTAATGATCCTTTAGAACAATATTTTCTCGACCATGAAAATGATATGTTTATGAATGAAAGAAGGGAAATAGATGAAGTATTCTTTAAACAGGGACCTATTTTGAAACACAACTTGCCTGTTGAAATTCTAGGGGGTCCTCCGCCACCCAAGGGTGATCCCGTGTTCGAGCTTAAACCAATACCTAATACTCTTAAATATGCTTATCTTGATGAAAAGAAGATATATCCTGTTATTATTACTGCTAACCTTTCAGAGAAGGAGGAAGAGAAATTAATGAAAACTCTGAAGAAGCACCGTGCTCCTATTGGATATACTCTTGATGATCTTAACGGCATTAGTCCCACTCTATGTCAACACAAAATAAATTTGGAGAAAGACGCCAAACCAGTTATTGATCACCAACGACGGCTAAATCCTAAGATGAAAGAAGTGGTAAAAAGGAAATATTAAAGCTCCTTGAGGCAGGGATAATTTATCCCGTTGCTGATAGTCAGTGGGTAAGTCCTGTCCATTGTGTCCCTAAGAAGGGAGGTATTACTGTCATTCCTAATGATAAAGATGAATTGATCCCGCAAAGAATTATTACAGGTTATAGGATGGTAATTGATTTCCGCAAACTAAATAAAGCTACTAAAAAATATCATTACACTTTTCCTTTTATTGATCAAATGCTAGAAAGATTATCCAAACATACGCATTTTTGCTTTCTAGATGGTTACTCTGGCTTCTCTCAAATACCTGTGTCAGCTGAAGATCAAGAAAAGACCACTTTTACTTTCCCTTTCGGTACTTTTGCTTATAGACGTATGCCTTTTGGTTTATGTAATGCACCTGCTACCTTTCAAAGATGCATGATGGCTATATTCTCTGACTTTTGTGAAAAGATTTGCGAGGTTTTCGTGGATGATTTCTCTGTTTATGGATCCTCTTTCGATGATTGCTTTAGCAACCTTGATCGAGTTTTGCAGAGATGTGAAGAAACTAATCTTGTCTTGAATTGGGAGAAATGCCACTTTATGGTTAATGAAGGCATTGTCTTGGGGCATAAAATTTCTGAAAGAGGTATTGAAGTTGATAAAGCTAAAGTTGATGCTATTGAAAAGATGCCGTGTCCTAAGGACATCAAAGGTATAAGAAGTTTTCTGGGTCATGCCGGTTTTTATAGGAGGTTCATTAAGGACTTCTCAAAAATTTCTTGGCCTCTGACTAATCTATTACAAAAAGATATTCCTTTTGTCTTTGATGATGATTGTGTAGAGGCATTTGAAATACTTAAGAAAGCTTTGATTTCTGCACCTATTGTTCAGCCACCTGATTGGAATTTACCTTTTGAAATTATGTGTGATGCTAGTGATTATGCTGTAGGTGCTGTTCTAGGGCAAAGAGTTGATAAGAATTTAAATGTTATTCAATATGCTAGTAAAACTCTAGACAATGCCCAGAGAAATTATGCTACTACTGAAAAACAATTTTTAGCAGTTGTTTTTGCTTGTGATAAGTTCAGACCTTATATTGTTAATTCTAAAGTAACTATTCACACTGATCATGCTGCTATTAAATACCTTATGGAAAAGAAAGATGCTAAACCTAGACTTATTAGATGGGTTCTCTTGCTACAAGAATTTGATTTACATATTATTGATAGAAAGGGAGCTGAGAACCCCGTTGCAGACAACTTGTCTAGGTTAGAGAATGTTCTTGATGACCCACTACCTATTGATGATAGTTTTCCTGATGAACAATTGGCTGTTATAAATGCTTCTCGAACTGCTCCATGGTATGCCGATTATGCTAATTACATTGTTGCTAAATTTATACCACCCAGTTTCACATACCAGCAAAAGAAAAAGTTTTTCTATGATTTGAGACATTACTTTTGTGATGCCCCACATCTTTATAAAGAAGGAGTAGATGGTGTTATTAGACATTGTGTACCTGAGCATGAACAGGAACAGATCCTACGCAAGTGTCACTCCGAGGCTTATGGAGGGCACCACGCTGGAGATAGAACTGCACATAAGTTATTGCAATCCGGTTTTTATGGGCCTACTCTCTTCAAGGATGCCCGAAAGTTTGTCTTGTCTTGTGATGAATGTCAAAGAATTGGTAATATTAGTAGACGTCAAGAAATGCCTATGAATTATTCACTTGTTATTAAACCATTTGATGTTTGGGGGTTTGATTACATGGGACCGTTCCCTTCCTCTTATGGGTTTACACATATTTTAGTTGCTGTTGATTACGTTACTAAGTGGGTAGAGGCTATTCCAACTAGTAGTGCTGATAATAACACCTCTATTAAGATGCTTAAAGAAGTTATTTTTCCGAGGTTTGGAGTCCCTAGATATTTAATGACTGATGGTGGTTCACATTTTATTCATGGTGCCTTTCGTAAAATGCTTGCTAAATATGATGTTAATCATAGAATTGCATCTCCATATCACTCGCAGTCCAGTGGTCAAGTAGACTTGAGTAATAGAGAGCTCAAATTAATTTTGCAAAAGACTGTTAACAGATCAAGAAAGAATTGGTCCAAGAAACTTGATGATGCATTATGGTCCTATAGAACTGCATATAAAAACCCTATGGGTATGTCTCCGTATAAAATGGTTTATGGAAAAGCATGTCACTTACCTCTCGAACTAGAACATAAGGCATATTGGGCTATTAATGAGCTCAACTATGATTTCAAACTTGCCGGTGAAAAGACGCTATTTGACATTAGCTCACTTGATGAATGGAGAACACAGGCCTATGAGAATGCCAAACTGTTCAAGGAAAAGCTTAAAAGATGGCATGACAAAAGGATACAAAAGCCTGAGCTTAATATAGGTTATTATGTGTTGCTATACAACTCTCGTTTAAGATTTTTTGCAGGAAAACTTCTCTCAAAATGGGAAGGTCCTTACGTTATCGAGGAGGTCTATCGTTCCGGTGCCATAAAAATCAACAACTTCGAAGGAACAAATCCAAAGGTGGTGAACGGTCAAAGAATCAAACATTATATCTCATGTAATCCTATAAATGTTGAAACTAATGTTATTGAAATCGTAACCCTGGAGGAATACATAAGGGACACTTTCCAGAACGTTTCAGACTCCGAAAAGGAATAGGTACGTGGTACGGTAAGTAAACTGACTCTAAAACAGTTCTAATGGCAATTTTTCTCCATTTTGGAATATTTCAGAAAATAGGAAAATAAGAAGCAGTCCGGGAAGGACACGGGGCATCCACGAGGGTGGGAGGCGCGCCCCCTGCCTCGTGGGCACCCCGTGCGCTCTTCGGACTCCGTTTTCTTGCACGATACTTCTTTTGGTCGGTAAAAATTTATTATATAATCTCCCGAAGGTTTTGACTCTCGTGTCATGCAAATATCCTCGGTTCTTGTTTCGAGCTGTTTTTTGTCAGAGTCATGAAGGCCAGGCATCATGTCGTCCCCCTCCTCCAACAATCAGGGCAATGATGCTTGGCTAATGAAGATAGAGCTGAAGAGGGAAGAACCCGGGGAGATCAACAAGGATGATGGGATCAAGAAGGCTATGGAGGATCAGGCTCCGGCGGCAGAAGAAGAAGACATCCTTCCACCTCTCTTTACCCCAACTGAGATTGAAGCTTTCAAGATGATTGAGTTAGCCCGTATACAAAACAAGTATCTCACACGTGAAAATATTTTGTTGAAGGATTATATCGTCGCACTCAAGGGCATCATCCGTAAGCTGGAAGATCTGCTACGCTCGATGTGCGACTATCCATCATCACCACCATCTTCTTCGCCAGCAAAAGAGACATAATCACATGGGTATGGGCACTCCCCTTGGCAACGGCCAAGCTTGGGGGAGGTGCCCCGGTATCGTATCACCATCACACTCCTATCTTTACCGTTTTTCTTAGTTCGATCCTTTTAGTAATATCTTGATCTAGTAGAATAAAGTTTTAGTATGATTTAGTTTTGAGTTTTGCTTTATGATCCCTCTACGTAATCGAGTCCATGAGCTATATATAATAAAGATTAGTGTTGAGTCAAGGGCTTGATTATCTTGCTATGATCTCGAGGGAATTAAAGAGAAAGAATAAAAAGAAATAAAGAGAGCATGTGGATCTTATGGAGAGTAATGACTTCACATATAAAGAGTATGATGAATAAAAGTTGTTGAGAGTTGACAAACATAGTTTTGGTCATCGTTGCAATTAATAGGAAGTAATAAAGAAAGAGAGGTTTTCACACATAAATACACTATCTTGGACATCTTTCATGATTGTGAGCACTCACTAAAATATGACATGTTAAAGAGTTGATGTTGGACAAGGAAGACGACGTAATGGGTTATGTTTTCTTATATCTGAAATAAAGTATATTGTCATGGATCATCCAACATGTTGAGCTTGCCTTTCCCTCTCATGCTAGCCAAATTCTTTGCACCAGGTAGAGATACTACTTATGCTTCCGAATACCCTCAAAACCAGTTTTGCCATGAGTGTCCACCATACCTACGTATGGATTGAGTAAGATCCTTCAAGTAAGTTGTCATCGGTGCATGCAATAAAAAAATTGCTCTCTAAATATGTATGATTTATTAGTGTGGAGAAAATAAGCTTTATACGATCTTGCGATGTGGAAGAAATAAAAGCGACGGACTGCATAATAAAGGTCCATGTCACAAGTGGCAATATAAAGTGGCGTTCTTTTCCATTAAGATTTCGTGCATCCAACCAAAAGCGCATGACAACCTCTGCTTCCCTCTGTGAAGGGCCTATCTTTTACTTTTATCTTTTATCCTTATGCAAGAGTCATGGTGATCTTCACCTTTCCTTTTTACATTTATCCTTTGGCAAGCACCTTGTGTTGGAAACATCCTGATATATATATCCAATTGGATGTAAGTTAGCATGAACTATTATTGTTGACATCACCCTTGAGGTAAAAGGTTGGGAGGCAACACTATAAGCCCCTATCTTTCTATGTGTCCGATTAAAACTCCATACTCATAAGTATTGCGTGAGTGTTAGCAATTGTGAAAGACTAAATGACAGTTGAGTATGTGGACTTGCTGAAAAGCTCTTATATTGACTCTTTCCGATGTTATGATAAATTGCCATTGCTTCAATGACTAAGATTATAGTTTCTTAGTTCTCAATGAAGTTTCTGATTCATACTTTACATTGTGAATAGATTATTACTTGAGCATAATAAATCATATGACAATATATATATATATATATATATATATATATATATATATGTTGCTGTTGTAAGAATGATCATGATGCCCTCATGTCTGTATTTTATTTTATCGACACCTCTATCTCTAAACATGTGGACATATTTATCGTTATCGGCTTCCGCTTGAGGACAAGCAAGGTCTAAGCTTGGGGGAGTTGATACGTCCATTTTGCATCATGCTTTTATATCAATATTTATTGCATTATGGGCTGTTATTACACGTTATGCCACAATACTTATGCCTATTCTCTCTTATTTTACAAGGTTTACATGAAGAGGGAGACTGCCGGCAGCTGGAATTCTAGGCTGGAAAAGGAGCAAATATTAGAGACCTATTCTGCACAGCTCCAAAAGTCCTGAAACTTCACGGAAGTCATTTTTGGAATTATAAAAAGTATTGAGCAAAGAAAATACCAGAGGGGGCCCACACCCTAGCCACGACGGTGGGGGGCGTGCCCTACCCCCCTGGGCGCGCCCCCTACCTCGTGGGCCCCCTGGCAGGCCTCCGGTGCCCATCTTTGGCTATATGGTGTCTTCTACCCTGGAAAAAATCATAAGCAAGCTTTCGGGAAGAAACTCCGCCGCCACGAGGCGGAACCTTGGTGAAACTAATCTAGGGCTCCGGCAGAGCTTTTCTGTCGGGGAAACTTCCCTCCGGGAGGGGGAAATCATCGCCATCGTCATCATCAATGACCCTCTCATCGGGAGGGGGTCAATCTCCATCAACGCCTTCACCAGCACCACCTCCTCTCAAACCCTAGTTCATCTCTTGTATCCAATCTTTGTCCCAAAGCCTCAGATTGGTACTTGTGGGTTGCTAGTAGTGTTGATTACTCCTTGTAGTTGATGCTAGTTGGTTTATTTGGTGGAAGATCATATGTTCAGATCTATTATGCATATTAATACCCCTCTGATTATGAACATGAATATGATTTGTGAGTAGTTACGTTTGTTCCTGAGAACATGGGAGGAGTCTTGCTATTATGTAACACCCCAAAAATTTAACCATGTTTTGTTTATTAAAATTTTGCTAAGAAATTAAATTTTCATTTTTCTGGATTTATTTTTGATCTCAGAATCTCTCTTTTCTTCTAAGTTGTGGAGTTTTCACCCCAAGTGAAAACTTTCCAATTATTATTGGACTTGTTTACCCTCTCAGATAAAACAATTCTTTTATCAGTGGGATTATTTATAATTATTTTTCCCTGAGCTTTATTTCTCTAAAATGGGTTTTCATAAGTTTTAGGGTCCCATTTGCACTGCAACCCTTTGATAAATTCATTTAAAAATCCCACCAAAATTTGGGGATGACATGTGATGTTCCTAGATCACTTTTGTGCAAAAATATCCTTTAGTCATTTGGAGATTTTGAGCTTTTCCCCAAGTTTTCAAATCTGGTCCAATTGCACTTTTGCACTACAACCTATTTAGATATTTCTTTAAAACTTCCACCAAAATTAGGGGATGTTAGTAGGAGTATATTATTCATCTTTGTGCAAAAACCCACTAATGTTCTTTGAAAAATGTGAGCAAAACATCCTCTTTTGCTCTCTGGTCCAGTTTGGCTTTTTCTACAGCAACTCTAATTTTTGTTGCTCTAATGCCCATGATTCTTTTTCCTGCTTATAGACCACTCTACCAAACCCTTAAGTCCAGGAGAGTGGACCCATTGGAGTATTTTTAGTCCATGCAATAATAGCCTTTAGTTTCTGCCCAGAATTGGTTTTCTCAAAAACTTGCACTAACAAGTTTCTGGTTTTTACCAACTAACATTGCCACCCTCTCTATCATCTAAAGAGACTATGAGCTGGAGTTTTTGGCCACCCCAAGAGTTGCCTAGATGCCCTTGGCATTCTGTCAAACACCTTGAGTGCATGAACAGAATTGGCATGAGCCCTAGTTTGCATTTTGAACCTGCTTGTTTTGCCAAACCAGCATGTCCACTAAGCTCCTAGATGACTCTAACCTAGACCTGTTAACTACCAGCCTCGCTCCAGCCCTCTAGCACACGATGGCATTACGTCGAGCACCTAGCGTGCGTGCTCTGGGCGCGGCCAGAGCACGCGTTTTGCACGTGCGTGCGCTCGAGTCACCGCGTCTGGCCCCTGGCCTTTGCTCGCCCGCAGGGCCACGCCCTGCCCTCGCCCGCTCGCCAGAACCCTCCAAGCCACCCTGGCGCCCTACAGCGCCGCCGTCAGAGCTCCCTTGGCGGCACACCGGCGTCCACAGCAGGCTCCTGCCATGGACGGCGCCGCCCGAGCCACTCCAGCGCGCCAGCTGCCCCTGGAAAAGCTCAAGCTTATCCCCTCACTCTGCCAGACCCCGCCAGCCAACGCCATGCGCCCCCTGGCTACAGAACGGCGGTCGCCGGCGTTCTTATCCCCGGCCGCTGCGGAACCGACCTCGACCGCTATAAATAGGGACCCCCGAGCTCCTCCAAGCCCCCAGGCAACCTCAAGCCATCCTCATAGCACTCCCGCAGCCAGCAATCGACGGGGGAGGGCCTTCTTCCTCGTCTCTGGCCAGCTCGGCCGCCACCACGCTCCAGTGCCTTGCGTCGCGAGCAGAACCTCCCCGGTCCATCCAGCGCAGCCATTCGACTCTCCTAGACCTTGCGGAGCCACCCCACCTCTCAAACTTGATCGGGAACCACCGTAGCCCAAACCCCCAAATCCTCCCGAAGCCAACTCCGCCGCGGAGCTCGCCGCCGGCGACTCCCTTCGCCCCCGCCAGCTTGTCGACCACCGGGAGGACCGCCCTGGACTGGCGGATCCATCCCCGCCATCAGGACCCCACGAGGAGCCGCCGTTCGCCGGCGTTGATCGTCGGAGGCCCGCCTCTGTTCGGCCAGAGGAGGAAGGAGGCGGGGGCGACTGGTCAAACCTGACCAGTGGGCCCAAGGGACCCACTGTCAGTGACCCACGAGCCGTTCCACGTGGGTTAAGTGGAGGCGTAAAGCCCGAAGTAGGTGTCCCCCTCTCGAAAGCGTATTTCGTCTGAAACGTTTTCTTTTCTGTTTTATTTTAAAAACAGGATTTTGACTAAACTTTGACTGGCTATAACTTTTTAAATATAAGCCCAAATGACTTGATTCTTTTTTTGTTGTTTCTCAAATTCTGTCTAGTTTATTTTAGTATTTATTTGAAAAAATTCCAAACAAATGTTTTGTACTGTTTTGAAACTATGTGTTAATTTTAATATTTTCAAAAATAGGATTTTTGGAGAGAGGAGAAAACTTTCAAAAGTTCTGGAATGCACCCTGCCTCTCCACAACTTGAAGGCAAGCATTCTGAACCCGGGCATAATATTTTTGTGTGTTGGTTGATACGGTTACAACAACACCTTGACATGGAGCATTCGTTATTTTATGTGGCGATACAATCATACGCATGAGTGCATAATGAAGATTCTTTGCTGTTAGAAATGGATATGCTGGTGATAGTAATCATCCTCGTAAGCTTTTCATGCATACCGGAAGGAAGCCGGGAAAGTCTCTGTCTTGGGTAGACACGAGCTTGTCGCTAGTTCCTCGTCGAGACGAGTGTGTCCGGTATGGCATGATGAGGTATGATGAGTGGTGATTCTGTTTGTTAGTTGAAATATATTTGTTATGCTAATCATACAGGGAATACTTGGACCACCTGAGTCGGCCATAGATCGAGTTTTATTCCAGTAACCCCCATACTTGTTTCGTACTACCACTTGTCCCTGCCGCAGGTAGGGTACGGTTCAGTAAGTTGTCAACCCCTCCTAGCACACACCGTACAGAGAGGCCATGGTGGAAGATACCGGATGCATCTGGTAGGCATGCCACCTGGTCCGGGGGCATGGGTGTTTCCGGTTGTAGCCGAGGGGAGTGGCTTCCCTAGTTTGCGCGCGTTATAAATTTTGTGATCCCATGCTAATCGAGGTTGTAGCCTTCCCACTTAGAGTTTTGCTTGACAGGTGTCGTGGGTGATTCCAGACACCAGTAAGTTAGGCTGGTGTGTGCGGTCAGGTGTGTTTTCAATTAAAGGACCGTAGACGGAATTAGTCCCGATGGACTAAAGAAATCCGTTACTCGTGGGTAAAGAGTACACCCTCTGCAGAGGTTAAATCTATTCGAATAGCCGTGTCCATGGGTAAGGACTACAGTCTAAGATGGGTCAAGTGTCGGTCTTAGTGTCGGTCTTCGGAGGAGACAGTGTTAAACCACAACATGGATCATGGCTTGTGACTTATGATAATTATGATTATTATTATATTGGACTAACCCTTTTTATTACTTAAATTATTGAGTATCCCTGGGATGGTTCTACCTCCTGAATATTCATTGTGATTATTTTCTTATAATCCCTTTTATGTGGTGTCGCTCAGACGCCCGACTGTGGCATGCTTCCTGATTGTTTACTTTATAAGCCCTTTTTGTGGTGTCGCTCAGACGCCCGACTATGGCATGCTTGTTATTTGTTTACTTTATAAGCCCTTTATGTGGTGTCGCTCAGACGCCCGACTGTGGCATGCTTGCTGATTGTTTACTTTATAAGCCCTTTTTGTGGTGTCGCTCAGACACCCGACTGTGGCATGCTTGTTGATTGTTTACTTTATAAGCCCTTTATGTGGTGTCGCTCAGACGCCCGACTGTGGCATGCTTGTTATTTGTCTACTTTATAAGCCCTTTATGTGGTGTCGCACAGACGCCCGACTGTGGCATGCTTGTTACTTATTTTACTTTATAAGCCCTTTTTGTGGTGTCGCCCAGACGCCCGACTGAGGCACGCTTTCTGTTGTCGTCCTTTCGAGGCGTCGCTTCAGACACCCGATCGGTGCATTTTTTTATTTCTATTCTCGGATCGCATATTCATGTTTTATACGAACAACCTGCATGCGTGCATCATGGATTTTGTTTATTTCGTGACTAACATTGCGATCATAGAATATTTCAGAGCGTGATTATCATTTGTTATATTATACCCGTGTTCATAATGTTTGCGAGTACATTCAAAAGTACTCACTGGCTTGTCCCTGGCTATTGTCTTGGCCAGATTACCTGCTTGGACAGGAGCGTTGCGATGACAGCCCCGGAACCTAAGCAATGGTGATAGCAGCCTCGCGAAGATAGGAGTTATCCTGGTCAGCTGTTCCTGTGGGAAATGCAGTCCCATAGACGCAGATGAACCACAAACCGCTTCCGCCATCAACCACTAGAAACCAATTGTTGTACTCATAGGCCACAATGGTCTTGTACTACATATTTTGTACTTTGCTTGGAATTTCTGTATCAAGTTGGTGCCTCATCAGCTAACAGTAATCCTGGGGCTGGTGAGCACAAGGGCCATTTTCTGGGAAATTAATATCCCAAAAAACCGGTCCTGACATATTAGTAGTCATGTGAATTTGGTATTCGTTCGATATTTTGATGAGATGTATGTTGTCTTTCCTCTAGTGGTGTTATGTGAACGTCGACTACGTGACACTTCACCATTATTTGGGCCTAGAGGAAGGCATTGAGAAGTAATAAGTAGGTGACGGGTTGCTAGAGTGATCGAAGCTTAAACCCTAGTTTATGCGTTGCTTTGTAAGGGGCTGATTTGGATCCATATGTTTCATACTATGGTTAGGTTTACCATAATACTTCTTTTGTAGATGCGGATGCTTGCAATAGGGGTTAATCATAAGTGGGATGCTTGTCCAAGAAAGGACAGCACCCAAGCACCGGTCCACCCACATACCAAATTATCAAAGTAACAAACGCGAATCATATGAGCGTGATGAAAACTAGCTTGAGATAATTCCCATGTGTCCTCAGGAGCACTTTTCTCTATATAAGAGTTTGTCCAGGCTTGTCCTTTGCTGCAAAAAGGATTGGGCCATCTTGCCGCACCTTATTTACTTTCATTACTTGTTACCCGTTACAAATTACCTTATCACAAAACTATATGTTACCGATAATTTCAGTGCTTGCAGAAAATACCTTACTGAAAACCGCTTGTCATTTCCTTCTGCTCCTCGTTGGGTTCGACACTCTTACTTATCGAAAGGACTACGATAGATCCCCTACACTTGTGGTTCATCACACATTCAAGACGAGAATTACAACGCTACGTACGCTTCGACCAGGTGGGTCCCGACTGTCAGGCACTTCCTTGCGTGCGAAGATATAGCTGGTGGGTCCCAGCATTCAGGGGGCGAATTGTTTTTTTTTTGCCCGGACGCACTTCCTTGCATGCGAAGATGTAGCTGGTGGGTCCCAGCAGTCAGGGGGGCGAATCGTTCTTTTTGCCCGGACGCACTTCCTTGCGTGCGAAGATGTAGCTAGTGGGTCCCAGCAGTCAGGGGGAAACGTTTTTTCGCGAAATACGATGGCCCGTCCGGTGGGTCCCTGCTGTCAGGTGGAGGAATAATTATTTTGCGCGTAATAAGGAGGCACTTCCTTGCAGCCACCATGGACCCAGCTGTCAGCCTCTCCACATACAGTACTCTTCCGATGGAATTCGATCATTGACCACATTGACCACGCCGCGCCGAGAGCACCACGGCGGTGGACGACGGCGAGGCCTAGGAAGGCGATGACGCGGAGCCGGGGAAGATGCGGCAGTGGAAGCCCGCGCGGAGAGGAGTACGAGGGTTCACTGGTTCGGCTGCGGTGTGAGGCTATCGTCGCCGCAGAATAACAGCGGGTGTGGGTGAGTAGAGGGATGGCCTGGCCAGCGGTGGGAGTAGTAGGGGGCGGTGATCCCTCCGCGGCATCACAGCCGGCCACGGGAGGCACGAGCACGCGGCACGACCGGCACTGCTTTGGGCGGCTGGAGCAAGAAGACCAGAGGTTCAAGAAGCACTACGGCCGTTGGATGGACATCATACAGTCACTGCAGCTAGAATCGTTCATATTGACTAAGTTGACAAAGCCTTTGGTACGCGTCAACTTAGTAGGCCCACAGGTCAGCCTCTGAAACGGTGCGCCCAAATGTCAGGGGGAGGAATCATGTTTTGGGCGGCTGAAGCAAGAATATCCGAGATTGAAGAAGAAGCACGACATCCGTTGGATGGATATCCAACGGCCACAGCTGCTAGAACCGTGTGTTGTTGACAAAGCCTTGCATACGCGTCAACTTAGTTTTTTTAGGGGACGTGTCAACTTAGAAGGCCCACAAGTGTGTGGCAGAGAACATATAGCCCATTTGCGATTTGTAAGAATTTACAACCCATTTTTTAATTCTAATGGAATTTACTACAACCCATTACAGTTTGTTAAAAGTACAACCCATTTTCTAGTTAGGACAACGATTAATAAGTTCAACCAACTGCTCAAAACAGAATTCAAAAAAAATTCCCACATTTTTATGGGATCCGAAATATTTTTATCTGAAATTTCTAGTCAGATTAAATATAATTTCAAAATAAAGTTGTATTACGTTAAAATCCAAGGAAATATTGCGCGCGCAACAAGTAATGAAATTAAAATTTTCAAATTCCAAAAATAATATATTTTTTAAACTAATTACGCGTTTGGTGCATTTTTTATAGTTACTGCCCAGTTATTACAATTACATCCCATTTATTATTTCTTAAAGTTGATTTTCTTGTTAAGCCTAATGCATACCTCCTAGGAGAGTTTGCAGCCCAGCGGGGCGGAGAATAACAAGTTAACCCGGATGTTGTGTACAACTGTCGGCCCAGTTGCATTACTGATGTTGAAAAAAAAGGCTTGTGTAGTACAGTACAACCTAACATGGCTACTCAGCCCACATTAAGCCACGCCGGAAAAGCCCAAACAAGGCTTATGTACAACTTTTTGAAGTCACTGAGCTCAATTAATAACTTAAGAAAAAAAGTTAGATTACAGTGGAACCTAATTAAAACTATCACGAGCAAAGAAATAATTCAACGGGTCCCACTTGTGCGTGTGTGTCTCTGAGAGAGAGAGAGAGAGAGAGAGAGAGAGAGAGAGAGAGAGAGAAACCCATCGGTCGATGCTCGTAAATACATCTTTCAGCCATATGCATTGCTGATGCTCAGTAAAAACTTATATAGTTGACACAATCATATAGAACATCATAGCACACTGAACTTGCATACAAAAATTTCACGCAGGCGGCACAATCAGGATGGAAGCAGTGGATCGCTACGGGTAGGGATATGTTGAAACCAACGAACTCGTACATAACGGTTCATCATCTTTATCAATGACGAGGAAATATCTTGAATGCTCTGCAAAGAAAACAGACAGACAACACAATAAGTTCTGCTACCACATTAAGTTGACGTACAGCCCTTTCTAAAAAAAAAGTTCAGGTACAAAATTAGAACAGGTCACAATCAAATGTACTGGCACATCAGTGCTTCACACCCATAGCTCGGATTTAACTAGTATCTGACAAGATTCAGTTGTTACCTCAAATTAGAGCACATCCAGGCAGCCAGCCTTGCCTCTTCTCCCAAAGAAGCAGTGGCCTCCGCCGCGCGATGGAGTACGCCATGTGCCATCCATTGTTCTGAGCAACACGGGGAAAGTACGACATTGACTCCTGTAATGGACGTCGTCGACGGACCCTGGCACCAGCGGCGGCAGCAGGACTTCAATTGATGGATTGACCCCTTCTTCGACATTCATGAACACTCGATACAGGTACATCCCTAACGTGGTCCGCGGCGGCCTTGGTGGCGACGAATAGTACAACCCCGGTTCCTGCACCGGTATCTCAACACCAATCACCTTCGGTATGGTGGACGGCTTCTTCATCCATGCCATAACTGTCAGAGCCTAGCTGTCTGGAGAGACAAACATACTTACGAGCTCACCTCCAAGGTCGTAGATAAGCTCATTCAAGGACTCGCTGTTCCAAGCACGTCGAGGCATGCCGTGGAAGGTAAGCTTTGTTAAAAACTCAAGCTCAGAGGGCACCGAGCCCCATCCTGCGTGCCACCGATCAAAGCTCACCAGCGTGCCATCGCAAAACAAACGTCAGGAAGATTCATACACATGACTGCAGTCAAAAGTTGTTCGGAACCTGACGAAGAAATCAGCCGGTGGCGGACAGACTTCGACGAGCAGTCACTTATTTGGATGCCGTGCGCAATGCCAAGAGCTTTGACAAGGTCGTCCGGCGAGACGGGAGGCTGGTCGCCGTTGATGGTTACCATCAGCACTTTGCTGGCAAACTGGTTGTGAAGCACCGCCGTGCCACTGTTGAGCGACAGCACGCAGCAACCGAAGGCAGGACGGACCTCAGGATCTCTGGCTCGGTGATCCGTGTTGACCGACGACATGATAGTGCGCTTGAGTACATGGAGTATAGGAGGGGGATTTGGGGGAACTAGAGTAGGAATCGAGATTCCAGAGGTGGGGAGGGGCGGGAGATTGGGGATGAAAAGGTAACATGAATTTCGAACACGCGCCAATATCCTCTCGGCGCGCAAGCGCACGAAAACACCGGTGGCGCCCACATGTCGGCCTAAGAGTCCTTATTCTTTCTTTTTTGAAGAGCCCGACCTTTTTTTTAGGATCTTTTGAGAGCCCGGCCAGAGAGTCATAATTGACCTGTTTGGGATTGCGTTACTACTCGGCCCATATTCAACGACACCTCACTGGCCCAAACAAGTGTACATCATCGAAAAGACACTGAGCTCAAATTATATAACTTGAAAAAAGGAGATACACTCTGAAACTGGAGAATGGTGATGCCCTCATTTAGCCCACCAGTAGTTCGAGACAATAAACAGTTCAAAACAACGATATATACAACATTCAAACACTGATTAGTGACTACTACTGACATAAACAGCAAGACATGATAGTTCATAAGAAGTCTTGCTACACCACCAAAACGCACCCATCTGCAACACTCAGACTCTCGTGATCCAAACGAGAATGACATTCTAAACAGAGGCAACTATTATATAGTAAGAGTTGCATAGACGAGGATGACCAAATGACACGGAATATGCATAACAAAAGAAAGAACTACCCATCCAGAACAAGCAGCAAAGACAACAAAGTCATTCGAAGAGATGATCCAACACCATCATAATTTGCAGCCCCGCTTCAGCGACCAATGATCCAGAGACACCAGTACTCCACCCTTTCAACGCAACAACCGAATTACCTATCAACCTGAAGGCTTGAACCACATCACTGCCTGTCGTAATTGAGACATCCAAGGATCAAAGTTAATTCGGATGCCTTTGTCATTCTCACCTTCTTTTGGCTGCAGGCTGTATCGTAGACAATCAGGGGAGTTTACTCCCGAACTCCTAGGGCTCGCTGTGTAGACACAGTTTTCCATAGCAAAGAGAGCCTCTCTGCCATCAAGCTCCTTGCCAACGGTGATCTCCTGGTTAATCGGATAATTGAGTCCGAGAAAAAGAGAGTGTGAACCAAGGCTGTTTACCCGCCTCCAACTAAAAAATCCCGAAGGCCCCAACAAGCTGGTATCCTGCTCATAGACCTAACAGCCACTGTCCGGATACTCACGTATTTCACGGTGCTTGTATACAGTGGGGTTTTTGCCATATAAATTTTCCGTCTCATGTGTCCGAATGATCATCAATATTTTGCCGTCGTCTGATCGAGCGAGGAACCAGTTGTGCTTCCCTGTTTTTGGCAAAGGTGGTGTGATTACAAAGGGCAGTAACTGTAGGGACACTGCATCATATCAAAAAGGACAGGAATTGTTAATGTAAGATCAACATTGTTCAGAGTATGAGTAGGATAATGCAAGAAACATCATTGATATGTCCCTGTTGGAACTGGGAGGAAAATACAGGGAAATGTATACTGGGTTCGAAAATATAGAAGTGCCATGCATGGTTATACTCATGTTATCTCGCAATCGATTCTTCATAGGAAACTACCATGTCATGCATGTTATGTAACCATGTTCTGTCCTCACAAACAAATTCTTCAAGGTAACTAACATACCATGCATTGTTATATACTCGTGTTCTGTGGGCAAAATTTTTGTGAGGATATTATTCTAGCCATTGATTGGTGAAGGGCGAATATAGGTATGTACACATGGTAAGCATTACAGGATTTCACTACTTCCAAATATAGAGTTCTCCATATGCACATTTACTTCCCTAATGTATGGTTAGATGAAACCAACAGTGTGGTGCATGTTTCTACATCATGAAAATGAGGAAACTAACATGGCCATTGGTACACACTCATATTTAGTACTAGTATATAGATTACTGTAAAATAAGGAGAATATCCATATATTCCTAACCGTTTGATTATTCAGGGGTACAAATTGGCTGTAATGACATGGTCACAATCGCATGAATTAACTCATTCCAAATGTAGCTGATTTACGACATCTCTAATACGTTGCCATAGTTCTACTCAAATTCTGCTCAAACAGGGATATGCCAATCATCACAAAAAGTTCAAACAGTGTCATGGCGTCATCAATAACATGAAACAACTTACACGCACCGTCCCAACAATACGTGCTGCCATCTGCTTTGTCGATCGCGTAGATGATGCCATTGTGTTCAATAGCATCACAGAAGTGTGTATTAGCTTTGATGATGACCCACTGCGAGCTGAGTTGTCTCCAGCTAAAGAAGGCACCGGCGTAAAGATAGGCGAGTCCGCGGTCGAACAAGGCAATTAGCTTGAAGTCTGCGTAATTCTCATATCATGTGGGCACTTGGCAGATTACAATCTTCTGCAAAACAAGGTCCGTCCAACTGACGTGGTAATCTAGATGACTTGGACCGCGATGGTAATACTCTATATAATCCAACGGAGGAAGGATAATCTCATGGGAGGTATGGAAGTTCACGAGCACCAACTTTTTACCATCTTCTCTAAAGGCAGCCATCCAGTGGGAGTTCATGCCGACCCAGTACATACCTGCCAAGAAGTTTCGGGCGATGGTGATCAGATCGAAGTCGAGGGAAATGATGTACGGCGACCCACTACGTACCTGCAAAGAAGTTTCAGCTAATGGAGATCGGATTGAAGTCAAGGGGCATCATGTATGCCTCCGTATCATGGTGAGCCAATCTCGCAAGACCAGATAGCAGCAAGCAGGGTGTCTTGAAAAGCTTAGGCCTCGCTTCGATGATGGCCGTGTGCATGCCCCTCGAGCATGCAGCTAGCCGCAGGGCGCTCAACATATCCATACACGAACAACAGAGGTCGAGGACGTCACTGGGGAGATTGCTCCAATCGCGGCTCATATGGATGCTGCACGGTTCGCGTTCGGCCATGGTGGAGTTTGGAAGGTGGGGTTTTGGGGGGCTTGATTTATGGGGGAGAAGGCTGTCGGTGCTGGAGTGGGTAGCGAGGGAATAGTGGTACTGGGGGAGGCGAGCAAGGCGAGGGTACGCGGGGGCATAGTGAGATGATGAAGAGTGACCTCAGGATCTCCGGCGAGACGGAGATGGAGATGGAGTGGTGCTAGGGGAGAGGGAGACGAGGTGAGGCATGCTATACAGCGGCGGTGACAGTGACTGCACAGTGCACAAGGTGAGGCTGACTTTGGTAACCCGGACACGCCGCCTAGACTGGTGTCACCTCGGGCGCAGGGTCTTGTCACTTCACTGTGAGGACCGGATGAATAATAGTATTTTGACCATCAAGTGTACCACAGTTGTACTACTACTACTAGTAGGAGTAGTAGGAACGTGAGTAGTACTCCCGTGCTAGCATGCCTCTAGGTTCACTTCATCCTCCAGCTATCATCCATATTGCGAGCAGAACCAAATTCTCGTGCATGCGGAAGCGTGAAGAAGGACTTTTCTTTTTTGAGGATAACCGCATATTCCTTAACCATAGTAGGAACATGAGTAGTACTCCCTCCGGTCCTCTTTTGTCTGCGCATAACTTTTTTCAGTATTTCTCTAATTAGTCTGCGTATATACCCTTTTGCATGCGCCCATTTCCCTCCATGCCCCGCATTCACAGCATTAATTAGCGTACGCATGAGCAGCTATAGCCAGACTCCAGCCAATAAACTGCAGCATGCAAGTGGGCCATTCTGTGCGCGTGGGAGAGAGAAAAGGCAACCGAAGAGCCCGTCCAATCCATTGCATGCAGCAGTCAAACCACCGCAGCTCTCCTCATGCATGCGCATAACTTCACCCATTTACTTCTCCATCGGGAACCGATTTTCCTCAGCTTTTTCACTACTCCTTGATCTTCATTTGCATCCAAACCACACAGCATTCACATTGTTTTAACCTCTTCACATCCTCCTGGAGTAATTCCGAAGCCCCTATAAATAATCATCTTCTTCAGTTAGACTAGCCATCTAATCCTAATTCTCCAAACCATAGCCCTCCGGTCCAGAGGTTCCAAATGGAGAAAGAGATCGAGATGCAGGTTTTTAGCGTCCAACATGTCCTCGTCGAAGGCTCGTTGAGCATAGTTGCCACAGTCACCGACCACCCAAGGGTTGTTCGGAAGTGGATCAACAATGTATCCAACTCCCTCCAAAAGGTGGAGATGAATGTCATCGGTCTCGACGTAGAGTACACGGAGCGTGCCACTGGGAATATCCAACGCGCCGCTGTCCTTCAGTTGTGCCTCGAAGATGATGTTTTGGTGTACCACATCATACACGCGCCCTCCATACCAGGTGAGCTTCATGATTTCTTGTCTCGGGAGGACATATACTTATGTGGGGCAGCCATCGTAGGGGACAAACAGAAGTTGGAGCCGTACAACCTTGATTTGAAAAGCATCGCTGACCAACAAACCAAAATAAAAATTCCTGTAGAAGATTGTGATAAACCGACACCATCCCTATTCGACGTAGCAAATTTT
Organism: Triticum aestivum; assembly: GCF_018294505.1. NCBI lineage: Eukaryota > Viridiplantae > Streptophyta > Magnoliopsida > Poales > Poaceae > Triticum > Triticum aestivum. Next base: position 371,396,097 of record NC_057808.1, read on the forward strand.
GTGCTAGGAACAAATCTTCAGAAGGGTGATGAGACGCTGGCATTAAGGTCGTCTGGATGGAAGAATTATCCCTTGACGTACGAGCGGATAAAATATGCTGCCCTCGATGCCCGTGTGAGTTTCGAGATAGCTGCAAGGTCCAGAGAGCTTGTTGCGAAGCCGTCTCCCACAGAAAATGAGAAGAAGAAGAAGAAGAAGAAGAAGAAGAAGAAGAAGCACCAGCAGCAGGGCATTATGGATGGATGAACTATTTCCTCTCTTGTAAAAAAAATATTCCCTCTCTATGTATATTGATATAGATGGACTATTCCGATGGTGTGCATGTCTTTGGAACAAGTAGTAGCGTGGGTCCGCTTGACTATAAGGAACTATTTATCCGCCTAGATTTCTCTACTACTCCTTCCAGTGATCGGTATGCAATGCATGTGTCCGTAGACATGATAGCTTGTCCATGGAAGTTCAACTACGACGACCATCATGTTTCATCCACTGCCACTCGCGATTCCCACGACGTCGCTCCAACCCACGGCACCACGTCCCCCGACGTGCGCCTCACCCCTCTCGGCCGCACTGCCCCTCTGCCTTTGTGTGCATGACATGTGGGTCACCTTAAATGCGGCGAGCATCAAGTTTCTACTACAGCCACACGTGATTCCCACGACGCCGCACGAACCCATGACACCACACGTCCCCCGACCTGCGGCTCACCCCTCTCGGCCCCACTGCCCCTCTGCCTTCGGGAGCATTACATGTGGACCAGCCACCTGTCGGGTCGACATGTTATTGACTCAAAGGCAGGTGTAGTAAGGCACTGAAGCTCAGTCCCGAGGGCCCTAAGAGGGAAATGTAACTCATGCGCCAGGCTGGTGCTACCGCTGCACGAACTCGTGCCAAACTCGAGATTTGTTTCTTTACTATACATGCACGCAACGATTTAATGGACATTGTAATCTCAACATGTGATGGGGAGCTCTATATTTGAATTTGAAACTTATAAAACGAAAAGATTCAAAACAAATAAACTGGGAGAGAGGGAGTATATCGTAGGATGTGTCCCATACGAAACAAGTCCCGTGGTTTGTCACCGCGAAGATGCGGTTAGAAAGGACCACAGTGTCTTCGTACTCGTACGGCAACAAATCGGCCGCAGACAGCATGGTCCACCTTTGACCGCCATCTGCAAGGTTCGTGCTATCTTGTTCAATCTCACCGTGGTTCCATCATACCAATTCATGCGGTGGCCCGTTGCATGGCTGATCCCAATGTTGGACAAGGTTCTACGGGAACGGTGTCACCGTTGTAAATGTTGTGCAAATTGATGTTGGTACCCTCCCGTACATATGCAGAAAGCCAATCTCCACTCGCACCGAGCCTAACCTGTGAAATAGTGGGCAGGGGAAGAATTAGGAAATGGACACGGAAGTAGTCTTTAGAATGCATTTACTACATGATCAAACTCATCTTACCTGCTCATCGGAGGAAATCCGAGTGCCCCTCAACGTCGGCATCTCAAGGGGCGTCAACTTGCAACTACGACCACGCCGCGCTGGAGAGACCCCCAAGGAAACATCCTCGTGCGTTCCACGGAACATCAAGATGCATTTGTATGAGTAGTTTATCTTGTGAGAGAAAAGGATGAACGAGGGAATGCCTCTAGAGATAGAGATAGACACTACTACCAATGTGCTGGCCCGTGCGTTGCAATGGATCCAAAGTAGTAGAATAATACTTGTTCACGTGCTTGAAATATAAACACTCTAGTTTTGATATACATGTGTCAGCAAACATGACAGCTTGTCCATGGAAGTTGAACCACGGCGACCATCACGTTTCTTGTTTCTACCACTGCCACACCCACACGCGATTCCCACGACGCCGCTCCAACCCTACCTGTTACGTGCGCCTCATCCCTCTCAGCCCCACCGCTCCTCTGCCTTTGTGTGCATGACATGCGGGCCAGTTGAACTGCGGCGACCATCAACTTTCTACCACAGTCACACCCGATTGGACGCGGTTTGCCTGCTCCGCTGCTGTGCTCCGATCCGTACTCCCGCACCATCGAATTTTCATCCAGCGGCTGTGACACATTTCGTCTCGGGCATCAATCCTCAGCTGGAGTACTTCTATACTATAGGTAGTACACGCCGGTGTGGCCATCTACGCCTCGTAACGCTTCGACGCCCAGCTGTGGCACCCTCGCCATGGCCACGCCACCACCGGCCGGTTCATCTCGAACGAGTGAGTCGCGAACCACACCACCACCATGAGAATGACATGTGGGCCAGCCACATTTAAGGTCCGCATGTCATTAACTCATAAGTCACTAAAGTTCGGTCCCGTGGACCCCGAGAGGGAAATGTACTCTTGCGGCAGGCCTTGTGGTGCTCCCGCAGTACGACCTCGTGCCAAACCCGGAATTTGTTTCTTACTACTACCAACTACTAGTAAGGTACACGTGCATTGCACTCATGAGATTCTGGTGGTTTGTGCATTATGCTTCTACATGTGGAGTCTTCTAGATTCTACATGTGGCAAAATCTGGTGGAATGTAGATGATATCCAACGGCCAGTAGTGCTCGGATTTGCCATCTTTGTACCGTCGGATTGGCTTCATCCAACGACCAACTTTCAAAATTCACACACTATATAGGGGTATAGATGTTTGGTTTGCAGCCTAAGGTTGCCGCGCCTAAGCTTAGGCATGCCACAAGTGTGTTTGGTTGCGTTCTCGTCTCAGCATAGTTGTTCCCTCTTCATGCATGCTCAACTCAACACCCCTCTTCATGTATGCTCTCTTCATGCATGCTTCTAGTGTATTTGTGCTAAGCTAGTGTGGACTCATGCACCCTCCATACACTCTACCAAACACCCCAAAGTGGGTCGAGAAGGGAACTCTTGGGATCATGCACCCTTCATACACCCTACCAAACACACCAGGCATGTGTTTGGTTCATTGCTACACTTGTGGCTTGCCACACTTTTCTAGCTACATGGTCCACATGTCATAGACTCAACTTCTTGCCAAATCTTGCCACACTTGTGGCCATTTTGTTAGCCACATTTTTTGTGGCAGACACACTTTGCCTAAGCTTAGTTGTGGCAAAGTTAGTCATGAATGAAGTTCAACCATGGAGTCTTCTAGATTGTACATGTGGCAGAATCTGGTGGAATGTAGATGATATCCAACGGCCAGTACTGCTCGGATTTGCCATCTTTGTACCGTCGGATTGGCTTCATCCAACGACCAACTTTAAAAGTTATTCACACACTATATAGGGGGTATAGATATAGATGTGCCGGCCCATTGCAATGGATCCAAAGTATATCTGTTTAGTGGAGTGCACTCTAAACACATTATCTATTTATTTTTCTCTAACCTTTCGTAGCCATGCAACCAAGCCACATAAGCTTCATGGGTGTCCCCCACATCATATTATTCATACTACGTTGACTGAAAAAAGATAAATCACCCAAAACAAGATCTTCCCGTTTTTTGTTCCTACGATGCTGTGTCGTGCACGTACATACTAGTTGTATAGTGGTAGTACTAGTTGTATAGTACAAACTTGGTACTAGTAGGAGTAGAGTAGTACAGAATGCTCCTACTCTATCAATGAGCCCCATCTGACACCAAATTTCCTGGCTTCCGTGCTACAGCTAGATCTTCCCCTCGTTTCTGTTTTCCAACCCAGCGGCGGGCAGGGTGCGGTTTGCCAATAGTCGGTTTACTCAACGGCGGTCCCACATGAAAGTGAAAATGCTAGGCAACACGCCTTCCCTAAGCTATCTGTCGTGCCGGACGGGTCGTGGAGTACTCCCGATTCCCGGGCATGTGTGGGGGGAGTGCGACGCGAACGCGGCAGGCCTTTTCCTTTTACTAGCAAGGTGCCCGTGCGTTGCGACGGATCCAAAGTAGTAGAATAGTAGTACTTGTTCACAAACTTGAAAGAAATCACTCTTGTTTTGATATACTCCTAATATATTACTACCTCCGTTCCTAAATATTTGTCTTTTTAGAGATTTCAAATGGACTATCACATACGGATTATATAGACATATTTTGAAGTGTAGATTCACTCATTTTGCTCCGTATGTAGTCACTTATTGAAATCTCTAGAAAGAAAAAATATTTAGGAACGGAGGGAGTACTGCTCACTCAAAATATATTTCTCAGGCTGTTTTGATGAGGTGAGGGAGGGATGTGGTTGCTTTCAAGATAATAAGGGGTTTTCTGCAAATTGGAGCAGAGAAGTGGGCTATTGTTGTAAAAATGCAACAACTTAACTCACAGTCGTTAGATGCAGATCTAATGGTCAGAAATGACGGATGGCAGACACACCACCATCACCAACTGAGTCTTTTATAAGAGTAAGAGTAGAGAAACATGTATAAATTGTAACATTTTGGTTCTGCTCCTTGGCACGATCGATAGATAGAAATAACGATTGGAAACGCTAGGGCAGGGCTATTTCCGCCAGATAAGCAGGGTACGTAGTAGCTAGGTTGGCGCATCGTCGGTTTGGTCACACGCGGTCTGACATGTTCTAGTGTTTCTAGCAAGATGCCCGCGCGTTGCACGAAGTTGATGGAAAAGGTAAGCACAACTTATAAATTGACGGATGGATTACTAGTTACAGTGATGCATATAATTAAGCAAAGGGATCGCACATGTCGGTATTGACTGGAACGAGAATGCAACATCACAATAAGAATTAAGGCCACGATGATGATACGATCGCAGTGGTGGTTACAGAAGGTAAGAAGAAAGCTGCATCCATCAACGTACGACCTCCTCCTCCTCAACTTAGTGCGCCGGGCCACCGACCGGCGGCTTTTGTGGCGAGGTCGAGGTGCTTCTCAGCAAAGGCATCCAAGGCTTCCAGCCAGTTGAGGAAGGCCAATGTCGTAGCGTCCTCACTGGCCTTGTAGATACCTATGTACACGATTTGCTCGTACACGTGGATGTGTAGGTCGACAAATTCTTGCGGGGAGAGGCGCCTCGCGGCGAGCGCGACCTCCAGGTGGACATTCTTCATGGCGTCAGCGGACAGTCGCAGGGCCACCAGTACTTGAAAGAGGTTTCGGCCATGGAGGCCGATTAGGGTGGTAGGCAATGAGCATCCCGGGCGCGCGGGCTGGAGGAGTACGGCGATGTCGTCCGCGAGCTTCTTGAGGACGGTGAACTTGTTGGTGGTGGCAATGATCATCTGGTCCAACTGAGAGTCGTAGTTGGCGTCGACGGTGGCCATCCACCAACCGGTCTCCAACACCGTCTGGAGACGATCCTCGGCGCCATGCCGCAGGCCGAAGTCGTGGACAATCTGGGACAGCCGCTGGCCGCTCGCGCGCATCGCCGCCATGGGTCTGGAGTGAGCTCTTTTGCGCTTAGTGTAGGTGATTAGGCAAATGCTTAGGTGCGTACGATGTGGTAGATGCATTGGAATGGAGGGGCGCCTTTATATGAGGGCAAACTGCGTTGCATTCACATCGTGCAGCCTCTTTTCTCGGTCCTCCTCCCATTACTTCCCTCATGCATTAATTGAAGAGGATGCATTGGCCGTTCAACATTTCGGGAACCGCTACTCCCTCCCTCGTCTGCATTAAAGCCGTATCGGGAACTACGCCGCCCGCTCTCAAATCGAATAGTACTGCGCCGCCCGCTGCATGCCCGGCTGAACACGCCTCCTCGCCTCCATCAAACCCCTCCATTAAACCCGCATGCAAACCGAGAAACCTACTCCGGCCACACGTCCGTTCATGAGCGGGCCGGAATTAAACACAACACCGGCCGAGCTCCTCCCGTCCGCCCTCAGTTTAACGAGGCCAAATGCCAGCCAAGCTCCTACCGTCCGCCCTCTATTTACACGAGGCCAGACAGACAGCGGGCAAGAATCGCACCCCTCCGCCGCTCCCCCATCTCCTCCTTCACCATTTTCTCCACTCTTCCGATGGCTTCTGAGGAGCCGTTCTCCGGCATATTACCTGGCTGGGTGGCCCGCCGACACTACACCACGGTAGAGCTTCCGTGACACACCAATGTCGGCATAGGGTACCTTTGCCGACAGTTAAGTTGTAGCTAACACCAATGCTGACAGAAGAAGAAAGAGTCGGAGGACTTGCTGTGGGCAAAGGTAATGCCGACAGTTATTTACTTCCCGACACTTTTTCAGTCGGCATACACCCTACATACGCCGACAAATAGTATGTCCACATACACCCTACATACGCCGACACTTTATCAGACAACATACACCCTACCTATGCCAACAGATAGCGTGTCCACATATACCCTACCTATGCCGACACTTTATTAGCCACATACACCATATCTATGCCAACAGATAGTCTATCAGCATACACCCTACCTACACCGACAGATAGTGCCTTTGCCGACCGATAAATTGTTGGTAAAGTGATGTGCCGCCAAACAATATATATAAGCTCTAAACAGATTCAATTATTATCCACACATCCAGAAGTAGGTTCAAGATGAACACATTGTACAACAATGAAATATATTCACAAACGTGCATATACATTGAACACAAGTTGACAAACACATCAATCTTGACAAAGCATAGTTTTTACCATCTTAACAATCACCCAGAACACACAAGTCACAAAAAGATAGCACTATTTGCTGGTATGAGAAACTTCAACTAGATGATCCAGAACACACAAGTCTGTATCCAGATGCACAAAATGCAAGCTCCAAAATAACCAAATCACCAAATGGTCTAGAAGACACATAAGATCCATGATTACAAGTTGGTTGGTCCATAAACGCTGCAAAGTCATCACGTCCATGTGCACCAGTTGGCTAAGTGCCTGAATTTTTTTCACAAAAAATTGTCAAGAAAGTGGAATCAGCTCAAGTTGTTCAAAGCTCATTTGTGGATTAACACATATTCGATCAATAAATCCTCATGATATCATAGTTAATAGTATGGTTTCTACAAAAGTTATAATTGGCTCACATGGTACTATATAGAACTATGTTCATGTGCTTGCAGTTTTATCAACAATGAAGGTATTGACCATCCAAAACAGAGATCATACAACCCAATAGATTATTTTATAGCCTATTAGATAAGCATTCACTGAAGAAAAGACAAACTCCTTCGCAACCTCTCTAGATTTTCATGATTAAGAGCTACATGACCATGGATAAAAAAGGAAACCATGACACATAGATACACAAGCAATTTAGTGTTAACACATAGGCCAGCAACCTTGTAAAGTGACATTTTAGAATATGTTCTTATGCAATAGCATGTGAGCTAATTACTACTGAAACAAAGAATGTACCTAGTAGTTGAGGTACCCGGCAAAGTAGCCCTCCGTTCGCCACCGATTGCCCACAATAAGTCGTGGACCTGGTTCCTGGTGAGGTAGCCTTCCATCCACCATTCGTTATCCGCAGCATGTGGGTGACCATGGTTCCCAGAGAGATAGCCATCTGTTCTCCGCCCATTGCCTGCGCTGCATGCTGGTGGTCATGGTTCCCTGCTTTTGTCAGCAAGAGTAAATGGATTAGTAACTTGTTTCTCGGTGTCGAGCATTGTAATGACGACAACTGTATGTAACTGCACTAATTGCATCTATTTTTTACTCTATAATTATGTTCAATTGGCATAGGTGTACCAAGGTACAACACTGAATATAAGCATAAAAAGTACATGTCTCTGTCAGTTTAATCGCTCAAATATCAGTCAAGTCACAAAATAGCATCTCTACGACATGTAGAGTTAATTTCCAAAGCATGGACTATTAAAAAATAATCGAACCAAGCAGGTACGTATTGCTTTTTTATCAACCAAAAAAAGGGTTCATTGGTTCAGGCCCCTATTGCTTCTGTTCTAATACATAGTTGCTTTGGGAAGACATCAGTATGAATAAAGCCGATAAATACAGTATGCATGCAGATAGATCCTACATACAGAGAAACAAATCATGTCATCTTGTAACTTCTAAACACACTAAAAGGCTAAAGGCATATCTTTACAGATAATTGACCATGATACCTACACTTTGTTCAATGCCCTTCTCGGATTGGTCATCCATCCAGTTTATTCTCTCAAGCATCTACCATAAAATAAAAGTGGTGTTCAGCTGTTACATAATGCCCACTGGATTGTTTCAAATACCGGTCATGAGTTGCACAAACATTAGCAGAGCATTTCCTAATACAACCAGTGAGCCACAATTACAATGGCTAGTGCTGGTAGTAGTGAATTTAAATTACACATGACGCAATCACAGGACAAACTGAGCCATTCAGTTGCAAACTACGCTCTACACTTTGAAATAAGCCATTTGGGGTGCATAGACGTACTTAAATGGCAAAGATCTTGGTCTTCAAGTTGTGGGAGTTGTGCAGAATGTGGACTGGTCGCAGACACATCTCAAGGTTGTTCTGTAGATCCCACCCACACTATCAGATCAGCTGAAACAAAGCAGCCCAATTTTAGTCGAGAGAGTTAAAAGTAGGCACATAAACCATAGCAGTAGTATAAGGGCTCATGGAGAGTAAGAAGAAAAACCAGTGCCTATTCAGTTCCAAGTGGACTCGCCACGCGTTGACTGAAAAACAGCTCATCTGCCAAGATAGTAAGCTGATACATATTAAAATTGTTTGTGATAAACTGAACCAGATCCATAACAGAGTAACTGAAAATTTTCAGATCCATAGCATTTTTAGAGAAATAAAGCATCACATAACAGAGAAGAGCTTGTCAGACCAAACTAATAGATATAACCAACTAGGCAGGCACATGAGAATGGCAGAAGATAATTTTTCCTGGGATGCAACATACCACATACGGGATCTTTCCTTGAGAGGAGGAAGAGGAGGGCGATGTCTTGGTCCTTCCTGACAGGAAGAAGAGGAGGGGTCTTTCCCTGAGAGGAGGAAGAGGAGGTCGCTGTCTTGGTCCTTCATGAGGGCTAGCGGTGGTCGGTGAAGGCCCCGGCGGACGCGGCTGTCGGTGGCCGTGTCAATGGGGAAGGCATGCATCGATGGGGTTAGGGATCTGGGTTATGCTCACCGCCGTCGGTGGGGACTCGGGCCAACAAAGATGCCCATGTGGTGGCAAAGAAGGGGGCAGGGAAGGCAGGCGATGGAGGGGCCGGGAGCTCGGGGCTATGGCCGCCGGTGGCGGCAGGGACGTGTCCGAGGATGGAGACCCCGAGAACGGCGGCGGCGGAAGTTGGGGGCAGGGCAGAGTGGATAGGGTTAACGCGAGTGGATGTGAGGCTACGGGTTCTTTGGGGGTGAAAACTGGGCCGCTCGCACTGAAATTTTTGGGCTCTCGCGCCTAATTCACGCGGCAATTGTTTGGCCTTTCCTTGCTTGACACGTGTCCACATACGCCGACACTTAATATGTGTCCATACACCCTACCTACGCCGATATATATTATGTCGTTAAGCACATTCCTACGCCGACTGAAAAACTATCAGGATGTGCACATCTACCGACAGATGATATGTCACTAAGTGGTTGCCGACATATACATTGTCGTTGCATGATTTCTGACACATAGTGTGTCTATTATGATGTACATTGGCTGACAGATGATCTGATTACAAACTTCAGAGCTACGTCGACATATCTCCTGTAGAGATTAATAGACCTTTGCCAACAAAAGTGTGTCACCTAACCTCTACCATGGTGTAGTGCGAGCCCTCCGGATACGGGCGAGGCCGCTCGGTGCTTCACCAACCTTGCTTGGCCTGACGGAGCCAGTTGCCGCCCCAAGCAGGCGCGTGGTTCAGCAACTCGCCGCTCCAGTTCAGCTCGATGAGGAGTGGCGAGTTGCTCCATGCCGGCACGGCGGCGAGCACACCGGTATGGGCGTCGTCGCTGCCGCGTCGTACCGCGCCACCAGTGTCTGCGGTGCCGGGCCTCCCGTGCCTGCGGCAGCGCCATGCAGGTAGAGACAGAAGCCGGGTGCGTGGAGAGCGACGAGCCGGTGGCCAGCTTCTCCGTGTCCGCCGCCATCATCGAGGAGAAGTAGAACACGGGAGGCCGCCGCCACTTGGGTCCCATGAAGGCCACCGCCGAGGCGACGACTGCGCATTCAGGTTGTTTCTTTGCTTCTTCGTCTCTTCCGAGGACCTTCGTCGACCACGCAAGTGTCTGCCGGACATGAGGAAGACAAAGGGATCCGCGGGCGGCCATTTAGATTATGTACTCCCTCTCCAACTGGCGGGAAATATTTGTTCTAAGAATGGACAAATTTTATGTATCTATAACTAAAATAAGTCTAGATACATCAATTTCTAGGACAAGTATTTTCGGAGGGAGGGAGTATTAATTATACCAAGAGAGCCGGATTGGCACCGCTTAGTTCATGTAAATGTAATCAAATCCATCATGTTTATATGAAGATCCGACTTTTTTATACGAAATCCTTCATGCTTATATGAAATCAGTCCGTGTTTGCACGAATTTCATCTGGTTGGTTAGAGTTGTGGAAATGTATGCCGCTGGCGTTTGATGTCCTCCTCCGCGGAAGGAAGCAGGAGGAAATTTGCCGGCTGCCGTTGGAGATGCTCTTATGCTGGAAATAATAGAGTGACATGCAATCCATTTGAGTTAATTGCGTGTATGATTGTCCCTCTATAAAAAGTTAATTGCATGTACATTGTACACGTGACTTGCAGGGTGGCTACAGCTTCATACAGAAAGTTAAAAAGAAACAAGTCCATCCTTAATCTTGTATTCTAAGTACTCTGTGGGTTCCACTGTCAGTACAGTAGCGAAAGAAGTATATATTAAATAAGTAATATATAATATAAAAATCTAAAGTTAAAGACAGAATTCGAATTCATGTCATTGCGTTGCGAGCATCCGGCGCTAACCAGTCTAGCACATTTTTGTTGTAGACCATGCTGGAGATATATCTCCATGTCTACTCTTATACTCCATCTGTTCCTAAATATTTGTCTTTTTCAGATTTCAAATGGACTCGCACATACGGATGTGCATGTAGACATATTTTAGAGTGTAGATTCACTCATTTTGCTCCATATGTAGTCACTTGTTGAAATCTCTAAAAAGACAAATATTTAGGAACGGATGGAGTAGAAAACAGAGTTGGTGATGATGGTGTGTGTGCCATCCTGCAATATAGGCCGTCGGATTTATATCTAATAGATAGGAAGGAAACTATGGCAATTTTGCAAAAATATACCCACACCCCTCTCCACGTTCGCAAATACGGCCTTCCCTCATTCATCCTTTTCTCTCACAAGATAAACTACTCATACAAATGCATCTTGATGTTCCGTGCAACGCATGGGCATCTAGCTAGTTTCTTTTAAAATAGTTACTGTGATAATTGGGTTGAAGTGATATATTTTATGTCTGCCCCGAATGATTTCAGATTCACTAGTAGTAACAAAGAAAAGGTTTCCTTGTTAATTAACAGAAAACAGGGTGAAAACTATCACATGAGGCCGGTAAAAACGAGGCACACTGGGTTCAGCGTCATCGTCACTACAGCTATGCGCGTGCGAGAAGTCTACATATCGAGGGGGCTACTAAGCGAGGCACAGAGACACAATGTTCGAGAGAGAAACCAATTGACAGATTACAATCAGATCGAGTTGTCACCCTTCTGCTGTCATTGTTGGGGCGGGGGGGAGGGGGAGAGAGAGAAAGACGTATCGAGAGTGTGCGCAGTAGGCACAGAGGCACAACTAGCGAGTGTGTATGTATGTGTGCGTGTGTTTGAAAGAGGAGTAGATAGATTACTATCAAGAACGAGGTGCCGCCCTACTCCTTCGGTGTCGGGTAGTGTGTGAGCGTGTGTGTGTGTGTTTGAGAGAGAAGCCAATCGATAGATTAGTATCAAGATCGAGGTGTCACCCTACTCCTTCGGTGTTGGGAAGTGTGTGTGTGTGGTTGTGTGGGTGTGGGTGTGTGTGTCGAGGGGGGGGGCAGTGACACTTACATATCCCTACTCTTATAAAAAATAAAGTTGGTGATGATGGTGTTCCTGCCATCCTACAATATAGGCCATCCGATTTATATCCGACGGATAGGAAGGAAACTGTGGCAATTTTGCAAAAAGATACCCACACCCCTCTCCGCATTTGCAAATAAGGCATTCCGTTGTTCATCCTTTTCTCCCACAAGATAAACTACTCATACAAATGCATCTTGATGTTCCGTGCAATGCATGGGCATCTTGCTGGTAGGGAGAAGGAGTTTGTGTGACACAGATCTAGCTATATTAAGGGATAGGTAGATAGCATTTTTGCGAGGCATACTTAAAGCATCACGAAGATAAACAAAACGGTGTGCATGCAAGTGCCGGAAAAAATGAAGCTTGAAACAATGTGTGTGTGCGCACGCACGCGCGCGCGTGTGTGTGTGTGTGAGAGAGAGAGAGAGAGAGCGAAATCTCAAAACAAAAGGTGCTCTGCTGGAATCCCATTGTATGTATTCATATGGTTCCGGAACTCGAGTTAACCTTAGGCATATGTGTGAGAGACATTATTATACTTTGAGACATTAGTGGCTGTGGGTGGGCGGAATTAAAGGGGTGGGCGTATTCGACAGAGAGAGCGTGTGTGTTTCTGTGTGAGAGACTTGTAGGACGGGGTAGAAAGACGAATTCTAACCTTGACGGAGGGAGAGAAATACATGAAGTGCGCATGTGTGATTCCGATGCCCATAGGGAGATGATTAATGTATGCGTGTGAGAGAGGTTGCACAATTCATTCACGTATCACTATCTAGCGATCGTGGACGTGCATCGCTTGAACATAAATCAATATCTACTTCGTATCGTGGCCAAAGGTACAATATCGATTCAATGCTATAAAGATTGGATACTCACATATCACATTTTTTCTATTTCAATAAACCTTTTCAGTTGTGCATGCCAAAGTTACAGTGATGTTTCTTCAAACAACCAATGTAGCTATCATGTACATGCACCATTGTTACTCTTGCATTCAAAATCATTAGTCTTGGATGATTTAAGGTTTTATTATGAAGTAATATATGTAATATTCATATATGAATTCAACGGGTACGCAATTTATGAAATGGAGGCTATGTAATCATATGAGGTAACACTTTTAAGTAGCAGACTACAATATCCATTTCTTTTTGTGCGCCTCTACACTAACACGTCAATGCATTATGTTTAAAGTAAATAACCAATTGCACTAAATTATCTATTTACATGAGAAATACATAAGCTGAGCGTTTGATCCCTTTTTTGTGAACGCGCCACTACACACGTACGATTGGTCGCGCCCGTGTGAACGTCCAAGTTATCGGCCATCATCCCGAGTTATTGTCTTTTTTCTGGGGTGGACTTCACACCAGTTATTAACTGCTCACGTGTGCCCCGTGTACACAGTCTCGCATGACCTTCCCGCTAGCACGGTCCAAAATTAGTTGAAACTGGATATGAACGATCCCGCGGGCGGCAAAATTTCCCGCCTCCTTCTAAAATTTCCGCCACCTTAGTCTTTAGCATGCGAAATTCCCCTTTTGTCCTTGGTGCACGGAGACCAACAGTTACAATACCGCCCTCATCTACATAATAGGTCGGGGCTGCTTTGGTAACTTCCGGTTCCGCCCACTACACGGCACCACCATTTCCTCTCCCCCTCCCACAAAAAGGACTAACTCCACAGCACCAGACCATCTCACATCACGCCGTCCGTACTTCATTGGCCTTTCTCCCCTCCCCTCTCGAAACCCTAGACTGCTCAGCCACCGGCGTACCAGAGCCCATTCACTGCCAGCAGCGTCCACCTCGCCGGATCTGCTTCCGCGGCCGCATCTACCCCTCCCACCTCCCCTAGAAACAAGTAGACTGCTCATCCACCACTGTACCATAGCCCATTCAGTGCCGGCCTTGTCCACGGCGCCGGATCTGCTTCGCCGGTACTCTCGTCAACCGCAGCGCATCTGCAGTGGCTCATTCGTACTCCCCACCGGAGAC
>NC_057808.1:371710460-371804280 GCF_018294505.1 Triticum aestivum
AAGGACACAAAGCATGTGCATAGTTTAAGCCGGCTTCCCGCCTTCTACGACCGACTGTTGAGCAGCCGGCCTGCCGGCTTCTACTTAACTTGCTAGAATGTTCTAAAAAAAGGGCTAAGTACTTGCCTTCCCGGAAGTAGCTAAATACTTGACCCAGCCACAGTCCGCAGAGCGGCTGTTCGGCTGGCAAGACGGCAACCAAGGGAAGGCGGCAAAGGAAAAAGCCAAAGAGCAGCAAGCAAGAAAAGATATAACTCGGAAAAATATTTACATAACAAAGGCCCTTGGCCGATCTTCAACAGAAGTTTAAGATACACCCCGTGGGTGGAATTGTGCAAAATTAACAAGTTCGTCGAGACTGATAGACAGGTAAAGCAAAAGATAAACTGGCGGCCTAGGAAGCGGCAGACGGGTTCGGTGGATCGGAGGAGTCGGCGGCGCCAGTTGGTGGAGCGGCCGGCTGGTCAGTCTCCGCTTGGTCGCCTCCAGCGGTAGCCGGCTCGGTTGGGCGTGGCTCATTGCTGGAGGCGCGGTCGAGCTGAGGCTGGCCGTCCGCTCCGACCTCTGGCGCCTCCTCTTCGCCTTCCTCCTCCGCCTCGCCTTCTTCCTCGCCGACGGAGTCGATCACCTCCGCCGAGTCCTCGCCGTCTTCCGGGTTCAGCCCGAACCATTCCGGCGACGCCTCGGTGCCATTCTCAACCCGCTCCGGGACAAAGATGTTGGTGTCGGTGTACTCGCCGATTGACGCCGCGCGCTTGACGAGGTCATCTTCCACGACCGCCAATTCCTCCTGAGCCTCCAACCGGAATGTGGCTAGCTGGGCTAGACTCAGCCCAGGGTACCACGCCTTGACGAACTCCAAGGCCCGGCGTGATCCAGCCCGGGCCGAGGAGCCCTTCCAGGCCTCAAGACGGTCGGCCGCCACCTCCAGCCAGTCGGCAGTCCGACTGGGAGTGCGCGGTGCCGGCATGTCTGGCCACAGGGCGGCGATCGCCTGGGCGCCGGCACACTGAAGCCGGCGCAACATCCGGTGGGCCGGCCAAAGATGGGCCTCGATGCTCAGGATCTGCTCACCAAGGGTTCGGGGGGCGTCGGCGGCAATCTGCGCGCCGTCCGCCCTCCGACCTTCGCGATCAGCTTCAATAGCCTGGTTGGCAGCGTCCGAGTGACCAGGGAAGAAGTCTGCCAAGACAGAGAGCAAAGATCCAAAGTTAAAAGACGAGAAGCCGGCTCGACCAACAGCCGGCAGGTCAAAGAAGGAAAAAGAGGGAAGCTCACCATCGACTATGTCCTCGATCTCGTGAAAGCCAGAAGTCAGCATCACCTCCTTGTCGGTCCAGGCGGAGCGTTCGATCGCAAACTCAGCAAGGAGGCTGGTCTCCTTGTCCTCCGTCTCCTTCTGGGCCTTCTTGAGGAGTTCCTTCTGTTCCGCCAGTTGCGCGACAAGCCGGTCGCGCTCTTCAGCCAGCTTGCTGCGCTCCTCCTCCTTAGCGCGCAGCGCAGTGTTGGCTTCGCCCAGCTGCTGCTGCAAGGTGGCGTTGGCCTCTGCGGAAGAAAAGAAGAAAGGAAGGCATCAGTTGCCAACAAAGAAGAACAGTCGCCGGGGAGATCCGGCCCGACTGCTCAGCAGTCGGCCCGAATCTCGGGGACTACAGCCCGCGGGTGCGCCAGCGCGCCCCCGCGGAGAAAGGAGTCATCAACAGAAAGAAGAATAGTCGCCGGGGAGATCCGGCCCAACTGCTCAGTAGTCGGACTGAATCTCGGGGACTACAGCCTGCGGGTGCGCCAGCGCGCCCCCGCAGAAAGGGAAGAAGACTTACTCCGGCTCTCCGACAAGTCGGCAGCACGTTGATCCAACTCCAGGACCTTGGAGTTGAAGGTTATGATAATCCTGCAGTAAGGATATCAGCACTTAGAGCCTGCTAATTAAAGTTCCGAGTCGCCTGCTTAGCAGCCGGCCCGGAACTCGGGGACTACACCCAGTGGGTGCGCTGGCGCGCCCCCACGAAGCAATACAAGAGTTAAAAACAAAAAAGCAAGAAGCATACCCGGATGGCCTCTCGCGATGCCAGATACGCCTTGTTGCAGTTCTTGATGGCGTCAGCTTCAGCGCGGAGTTTGGTTTGAACATCCAGCGTCGCCTTGTTCAGAGGGCCGGTCCCGCCGACCCGCACCCACCCAGTGGGCGCGGCACTGGTCGCCTCGGTGTCCGAGATCGAGGAGCTCGCGGTGCCAGTCTCCAGCGGGCGTGGTGCCGAGGCCGCCTTCGCAAGTCGGCGACGCGTCGGTGTGCCGACCTCAAGAGTCAGGCCCGTCGCCACCTCGTTTGCAGTTGGTGGCACCGGCGGGTCCGCCGGCTGCTCGCCTTGCGCACTCCCGGACGGCGGCGGTGGAGGCACAATCACGTCCGGCATAGCAACATCGCCGCCGTCCCTCTCCGTGACCGGGTGCTCGTCGCCGGCCTCCCCAGTCTGCGCCACGAACTCCGGAGGTGGCGGCGCGGAGTTCAGGGGAGTGATGAAAATAGCCGACTGGCGGTGCGCGGTTTCTTCAGCCTGCTTCTTCGCCGCGTCGGCGGCATCGGCCTCCGCCAGTTTCTTCAGGGCGGCGGCCTCCGCCTTCTCTTCCTCCTCCTTCTCCAGGCGGGCGGCTTCCGCCTCCTCGCGCGCTTCCCGCGCGTTCCGCTCCCTCGCCTCCCGAAGGTTGGCGGCCGGATCGATCCGCCGAGTGGTGGCGGAGGTCTCTACCGACCCCACGATGGAGGCGGCAGCCGATTTCTCGAGAGAGAGCGGGGCCCTAGATCAAGGGAAACAAAGTGAAGAAACTCAGACAAGATCAATAAGGAAAAAAATGAAGGTACGAGATAAAGGCAGTACTTACGCGGAAACCAGCTGCGGCTTCTTCACCTCCTTGCAGAAGCGGATGGCCTTCGCGGCCGCTTCGTCCCGCTTGGTCGCCGCGGCCGAGCCCTTGGGCTTTTTAGGCCGACTGCCGAACAAGCTCGGCGCAGCCCGGTGTTTCTTCACGCCGCCTTGGGCATCCTGCGCGGCGGACGAGCTCGTGCCCGGCTGGCCGACTCCTAGCTGGTGGCGCGGGGCGACTTCCCACGCGTCGTCGTCAGGCCAGTCCTCGAGGCTGGCTCCGAGCCTTGAGCTGCCTGCTTCGCCGCCTCCTCCCTCGGCGTCGTCAGGCCAGTCCTCGAGGCTGGCTCCGAGCCTCGAGCCGCCTGCTTCGCCGCCTCCTCCCTCGGCGTCGTCCTCCAAGGCCGCCGCCCCCAAGTCGGGGTCGTCGGCATCGCTCTCCGCTCGGTCGGGGAGGAATTGGCGCTCCGGCCCTGCGGCGCCGGCTGCCGGCTGGAGGAGGGGGCTCTGCTCAAAAGCCGATTGGTCAGATTAGGCAGGCCGGACTCGGCAATAGAGAGATAGAGAAAAAAGAAAGACAACTTACCATAGGCGGGGGATTGGCGCGTGAGTACGGCTCCTTGCCAAACCGCCACTCCTCCGTGAGCTCGCAGTTCGCAAGATAGTTCACCATGAGAGCTAACTCTACATGAGGCATCTCCTTGGTGCACAGCCGACTCGGGTCCCGATGTCCGCTCATCTGGCAGATCATGTGAGGGCGGCTCTGAAGCGGGAGCACTCGGCGCGCCACGAACGCGGACAGCAAATCAGGCCCGGTCAGGCCCTCCGTCTGCGTCAACACTCGGAGCCGCGCGATGGCGGCGGCTCCAGAAGGCGACAGCGTCCTGGCCCGGTACGATCAGTTGGGCCGCCTCCCAGCTGGCGGGCCGGCTTCGTAAGCCGGCAAGTTGACCCAGTCGCCCTCCGCGAAAACGCTCTTCACGTAGAAGTACGACCACTGCCACATCTTCACCGACTTGATCAGCGTGATGGGAGGAAACGGATTGTCGGCCGCCGATCTCCGCACCGCGATGAACGCGCCGCATTGGGCCGGCACGCCTGCGACGAGGGTGCCGAGCTCGATGTAGAAGAACTCCCCCCAAAGCTCAATGGTGGGGAGGACGCCGAGGAAGCCTTCGCACAAGGTGACGAAGGCGGACAGCAACACCACCGTGTTCGGGGTGAGGTGGTGCGGCTGGAGACCGTAGAATTCGAGGAAGGACCCGAAGAAGCTGCTCGCCGGCAAGCCAAGGCCGCGCAGGCAGTGCGAGCGGAAGACGACCCGCTCGCCCTCCTCCGGCGCCGGCGAGATCTCCCCCCTCGGCACGAGGCGGACCCTCACGTAATCCTTGCCGGCCAGCCGTCGCGTCTGGCGGAGGAAATCAACGTGGTCATCGTGAACTTCGGAGCCGTCCCATGCTCCGGAGCGCGCCGTGGGGGGCGTGGGGGTGGAAGATGAGCTCATCGGGAATGAACCACCACAGCGCTCAGCGTGGCTTGGAGGCGCAACGGCGAGAGGAAGAAGGAGGAGGAAAGAGTGGGGAGGAGGGACGCGCGTGCTCCACCACACCCCCCTCCTCCTCCTACTTATAAGCCTGTGGGCAGCAGAGCCAGGGGGCGATCGTGGGGTTTACTGCGCCCACTACCCCACATCCCCACGTTTATCGCGCGAGTTACTACGCGCAGTAACTCCGCGGGAAACTCAACCGCGACACCTCGGCCGCAGCGGATCCGCTCGCGTGCCGAGGCGTGCTAGTGGCGGGCCTCGCCAGCAGGCATGTCCCATCGCGAGCGTGGGTTGGCAGCCTGGCCCGGCCGCTCGTCGCCACGTGACAGGCCCATAACGGGCGGCGGCCTGGAGGCTTAGCTAGCACGCCACTAGGATCCCGCCGAAGCGTTCGAATTTTGGATGAGTCAGATTGGGCGAGTCCGACTCCTACCAGTCGGCCCGGTGGAAGTCGGACGAAGCTCCACCTCAAGCACTCGGAGAAAGAAACTGCGGAGGCTCCTCGGCTGATCAACCGCAGCACCTCACCAGCTTCGGGGACTACTGTTGGAGTAATGGGCCATGGGTAGGCCAACCCGAAGCCCAGAACCTTTCAAGACATCGGGGCTAGCCGCGCCCCTCAAGGCGCCAAGATGAAGTGCCGCCTTCTGGAGGCCGGCTGGAGGAATAGCCGGCTGCCAGTAGACGGCCGAGTCCCGGAGGCGACGCCAACACAAGCCGACTCCTAGCTATTGGCTTCTAGAGAAGCCGGCCCATAGCAGTCGGCCCGTGGCGTCGACGAAGCCTGCGCCCTCATCAAGAAAGACAAGACGGGGAATGGCTACAGTGTAGCCCATCCCCCCCCCCTATCCAGGGACAGGCGTGGCCACAGTGCACCGTACCGATGGAGATCTCCGCCCGGCGCGGCACTATTGCCACGCCATCCCTGACATCACCACAAGCAGGCGGAGTCCTGCTCCCACGACGGCCTGTCGGTACGGCCCAAGGACGACGGGCCCCACCAATCAGCGAGAGCCCGGAAGATAGCGAGAGCCCCACCAGTCGGACCCGATGAAGGTCGCCCCCCGGCAGTCGGCCCGCCCCTTCCTCGGGACCCACGCGCCATTAACCAGACGAGACACGGAGTGGCTACAGTAATCGCCTGCCAGGCGGCGAAGCTGTAGCCACGATCCCCTGACCAAGCCTGCGTCATTAGAGTCACGGCTACAGCGATCAGCAGCCGACAAGACCCGAGAGCGGCGGGGGCGGCCTGTCGGCCCCGTACCCAACCAGGCGGCGGGCCCCAACAGTCGACAGAGAAGCCGGCGGTCGAAGAGACTGACGGCCGGGATTGCCATTGTACCCCTGGGAGGTAGGCCTATATAAACCCCCCAGGGCACCCATGCAAAGGGTTCCCAACCTATTAGAACTAGACCAGCCCACAGAGGAAGGAGAGAGCTAGCCTTGCCTTCTCCTACCTCTAGCATACAGCTCGAGGAGCACCATTGTACTCACTTGTGCCCTAGTGATCATGCGGAGACCCCGTAGAGCAGGACTAGGGGTGTTATCTCCCAGGAGAGCCCCGAACCTGGGTAAATTACGTCGGCGTTCGTGTCTACGCCTCATCCCGCTTCCGGGCACCGGCGACCTTCTACTCGCTCCCACCATGATAAGCCATCCATTGGCATATGTCGTACCCAACCCCCGACACCAATGGACAAATGTTATTTCTTACCGAACCATGTTTTGTTTCCCCTTAATGTTCCAGGATATCCTCTAGAACACGCTCCCGAGCAGAATAGCAACATGGCAGGTATCAAACAACAGGACCAACTTTCAAAATGGAGAATGCTGATAGAGAAGTTTGGTACACATCCCTCCTGAAGAGTGAAGATCTCTGGCTTGAAGTTTGAACTGCCGCTGGGAGAGTCTTCTGTGGGAAAGTTTGATGGTGCCAGGATTTAGTTTGCCCTTTGATAAAATAGCACGCATGGTGCCATTGACATATGACGACCCCACATATCATTGACATAATGTGTGGCGTTTTATCAAAGGCAAAGTAAAACGTGGCATTTTATCAAATGTCCATACGATGCCATTTTTGTTGGCAACAGGCAAATATTGATTGCAACCAACGTTGTTCCCCTTAAATCTGGTCGGAGATGCACAAACAGTTGGATTCTCTATTTTTAGAAGCTCGGTGGTTATACTTTTCATGTCAATCGACTTAAATTATGAAGCAGGAACTTTGCAACTTGCAAGCACTAGTTGCATGTCCCTATCTTATTTTCAGTTTGTTTTCATTTATCTTTAGCATGTGGTTTTGTGAGCATTGTTTTCTTTTGTCAGGGGTCATTTTGAACAAATAGAAATGTTTGAAACATGAATCAATTTATTGTCTTGAGATTTTCTTGAAAATGTTTTCTTTGTGAGGGCAACCGCCTTCCACAATTTTGTTGTGGTGTGTATAGTCCATGCTATGCGCTCACAACTTTGTCGATCATCACACACACAAGACCACAACCACACAACATGACATGCACTGCCCATGCAGACGCATGGCCTGCCCTGACACGCTAGGGGCCATAGTGCAAGATGACAACTGGGCCCTTTGTGTATAATACACCTAGTTATAGAAGTACTATCGGGGAGATCCAGGCGGAGATGTGTGTCTTGGAGGAGGCCTGCGCGTCACGCCACATGCATTGTGGTTGGCTTGCCTCTGGATAATCTAAATGAGGAGGCGCGAGAACACATAAAGGTTGAGGCGCCAAAGCAGGAGGTGGGATGGAGCAGGAGGCGATGGGGGCGGAGATGGTGGCGCCGGAGCAGGAGGATTCGTAGGAACCATCATCAGATGAGGAGAAGGAGGGACCGACACCGAAATTACGGAGGGAGGACACACTCACGAAGTTCGAGCTCACACAAGCGGAGGAGGTGGCGGAACAACATGACATCCTCAACTGCATCCACTCCGAGTCGGAGGTGGAGGCGAACTGCCGCTTCCTTCGCGAGGCGGATATGGAGTGTGAGGAGCAGTTCGCCGACGAGGAGGATGCGCTGGAGTTTTGCCCCGAGGCTGCCGGCTCTGGCACGAAAGCGTCATGGACATATCCGATGACGTGTAGTGTAGGTGGTAGTTTGCTATGTGCTATCTACGTGGATCTTGAATGATGCATGGGTTTGTATGAAAATGGAGTTCGTCAAATGGGGAGTGTAAGAGCATCTACAGCCGGGTGCCCCAAACCTGTCTCAAAGGCTTGGCCGAATGACCCGGCCACGAAAATTTGACCCAGATGGGCGTCTCAGATGGGCCTCAAACGTCCGGGCTGACCGACACCTCTCATATCCAACCAAGGTATCCAACCCAAAATATGGGACTGATATGAGGACGTCCAGGTGCACCCTAGCGCATCCGCCATGTCAAACCCGGCCCTCGCTGGGCCACCCGACACTACTGCAGGAATGCTCAGCAGTGGCGCGCGCAAGAAGCCTAGTAGTGGCGGGCCAAGATCTCAAGGCCGCTCGCCACTGACCTCCCGTCACTGCTATAACCCCATCAGTGAGGGGCGCTCGCCCGCCACTAGTACGTAGCTTCCAGTGGCGGGCTCTTCTCACCTGCCTACTACAGCTTGCTTCAGTTGCCCGCCACAGCTATGACCATAGTTGTTGCTGTTCAGACGTTATGCCCGCAAAAGGGATGAGCACAGACAATTTCTCAATACAACTAAAGCAGAATGAATTCATTTTAAAAACAAACCCTCAAATAATTCAGTAACACTTGAAAGTTGTTCGACTTAAGAAACAAACATCAATGTATCACATTCATCTTAATGTACTAATTAATTAACTAACAGTTCTCCGTCTGATATATTCATGACTTAATTCTAAACATGATCAACAACAACCATCATTTGGTAGTCGTTGCGGTTGCTCTTCTTTATAGTGATTACCACAAGGGTGTCCACCCTTAGTTATCTCTTTCCCTTGATGAAATCCCGCCACCCGGACTCATGGAATGATATGTGCCCGTCGGATTCCATCTTGTATTGGACATCCGTGACAGGCCCTCTTGGTCCATGGTTTACTCCAGCAGTGCCGACGGCGGGGATGTCCACTCCGGAAAACATCTTCAAAGGTAACTTCTGAACTCCCCATCATTAAGAGAAAATAGAAAGCACGCAATGTTAGACATCTCACCATACTTGGTTATGACCAAAAAGAGATGAAATAATATAAAACATCTCACCATAACTTTTTTGACGATGTTGGTTTTTGTTAGACGGTGCACAAAAGGCTTCCCCAAGAAGGCCAAAGAGGATGGTAACATCACTTTCACATTAGTTGTCTCATCCTGAGTAAGCTTCTTGATCCTTTGAGAAAAAATGCAGAAAGGATAGGACCATGATCTTCATCTTGGTTGTCCCCATCTTCATCTTGGATGTCCTTGTCTTCATCTTCACCATCCTAGTCATCTTGGTCATCTTCATCATCCTGATCATCTTGGTCATCTTCATCTTCATCATCCTAGTCATCTTGGTCATCGTCATCATCATCGTTGTTGACATATAATGTCCTTAACCTGTTCACCTCTCCTTTTAAGGAAAAGGCTATGGGTTCTCCTCCTTTAATATTGTTCACTGCAATGTACTGCTCCCATCCATCACCATATATGATGGTTTTATTCTTTCCTTTGCGCAGATCCAATCCGAATTCACGCTCCTCATCATCCTCAAAGTACAACATGTTACCATATGAATTGTTGAAGTCCTCCCTTATGTTGCATGGGACACACTATGCAACAGTTAATAATCAACAATTAAGTGAGTAAAACAGTTAAACAAATGATTAGAATTCAATACATATTCAAGTTAAAGACCATTACCACTGATTTTTTTGAAATCCCTTTCTCAAAAATACCGCGAACTGCACTGCAGTTTCGACTGTGCATACATGAATTTTGACAGATCTTGCAGATCTTACGCCTCATGGTCCCTAATAATCAATTTGAAGCAGTGATTAATTGTAAATGGTTCGTTGACCCGAATGCAATCCCATCCCTTCAAATAAAGAAGCTAACACCGAAGAACATGAAAAATCGGCAGGACCTTTGCTTAATATTGAATATATTGAGTACTAGAAATTTGATGAAACGAAAGTTAATCAACGTTTCACCAAAACATTGGCACTCATTTTCAAGTCTCTAATAAGCCAAAGCAGTTGTCAAAAGTAAGAAAATGCAATTAACACTTTATAAAGTAACTTATCATACCAAGGTCTATGAATTTCTCTATCAATTCCATGACCCGAAGGCAAGCCCATCCCTTCAAATAAAGAAGCTAACACCAAAGAACACAAAAATTCAGCATGACCTTTGCTTAATATTGAATGTATTGAGTACCAGAAATTTGATAAAACGGAAGTTAATCAACGTTTCACAAAAATGTTGGCACTCATTTTCTAGTCTCTAATAAGCCCAACCAGTTGTCAAATCTAGCACTTGTCATATTTAGAGTCTAACCGATCCTAAAGCACTTTGATTATAGATTTCATCTTTACCAACATGCAAAAGGTATTACATTTTGTTCTATTACATACAAAATATCGCATTTTTATGGTATTATCCATGGGGTTCCTACTTTTGGTCCTAGGTCTATAAATTTCTCTATCAAATAAAGAAGGTAATTAACACGGAAGAACACGAAAATATTACACCGGTGACGGCTTCGGTCGACGGTAGCGTCGGTCGGGGCGGATGACGACGGTGGTGGTCGACGGGGGGACGATAACAACGGTCGAGGCGGATGACGGCGGTGGTCGGTCGAGTCCGACGACGGCAGCGACGGTCGAGGCAGATGACGGCGAGCAAATCCTCCGGTGTCACGGGTCGAAGGCGTACGACGAGCAGATCCGGCGGCGGCCGCTGAGAAGGACAGACCGGCTAGCAGATCTAGCGGTGGTGTGGGTCGGAGGCACGGTGGCGGCGAGCGAGGCGCACGACGGCGTGAAAGGGGGAGAGGGGAAGAGGAACTGACTGAGTGAGTGAACAAGGGGAAACCGAAAATAGATGCGAGTGTGACGATTCGCCTGGCGCGAAGCAGAATATATAGTTGTGGCGGGCGTATAAGTGGGCCCGCTACCGCAAATATTAACAAATTTTGGATGTGTTTGGCGCGGTTTGCCAATCTAGAGTTGTGGCGAGCGCTGCACGCCACCCGCCACAGACCAGGGAGAACCAGTGGCGGGCGACTTCCAATGGGCTTATTTGGAAGAGCCTACCTGTGACGGGAAGAAACTAGAGCCCGCCACTAAAATGACCTTAGCTGTGGCTGGTGGGCGCTGGCACCCCCACAACTATTTTTGAATAATAACAGTGGCGGGTGCCCCGCCTCGCTCGCCACTCATTAGGATTCACCTATAAGCTATTTTTCATTAGTGCGACCCCACGTATATTCCTCCCCATTCGCTCGCCGGACTAAACCCTAGCCACTCCCCTTCACTCCCGTCCGTCACCCAAGCTCCTGTCTGGTGATCTCCGGCATGGCGGGCAGCGGATCCGAGTCCTTCATCTTCAAATCCGTCAACCCTAAGCTCATCCCACGCGGCCCCAAGGAGGAGATGCCCGTCCGGTTTGCACTCCGCCACTACCAGGAACAGGCCCGTGCGAGGCATTGCTCAGACTCCTTCCCTCAGGAATCCATTGCGTTCGCCCCAATGGCGCATGGATCCGGCGCTATGTGTGTCGCCGCTGCCTCATCGGAGACGGTGCGGTCCGTCTAGCGTCCGAACATGGTGGCGGATGCGCAACCCTTCCGTTGGCACACCGATGCCATGGACGCACCATGGGCGTCGCCCACACAAACATGACGCGACAGTGGGCGTCGGCGAGACAGAATCGCATTCTCCAGCGCCTCATATGGTGTAGCAGTCCGGGCACCGCAACCGCGTCGTGGTGGATGTTGCTGGCTTGTCCCAGGACAAATCCATCATCGATCTGACGTACAACGACATTGTTCAGGTTCCGGATTCCGACGAGGAAGAGTGTGGCATGGGAGACGACTTCCTTGAGCCACGTGAGCCGGCTCGTATCCCATGCCCTACTCTACCTTGCCGGCGACCGGACCAACACTCTGGGGAGCGCATCCAGCCGCCGGACATGGCCACGACAAAACCGGACGAGCTCAACTTGGATTAGGTTTCATGTTGCATATAATAATATGGATTTAAGATTTCTAATTTGAAATGTCCCATTGTAGAATCAAATATTTGAAATGTGATCGGTCCATCTGCGGGCGTTTGAGGGTCGGATTTGTCGGCAGTAGATGCTTTAATTGTGATATGATACGGGGATGGCCGGGCGTTGTCCGTGGGCCGGACCGGACACTTCACATTCGAATTCCCACGCCCAAAACGGAAACCCCAATCATCCAAAAAAGAAAAGAATCCCAGCCCTGTCAAGCAAGCCCCACTGGGAGTCATAAAACTTGCTATGCATGTTCAGTTTAGTGTTAAAACTTTGAAAATACGGATTTGTGGTCACTCAACTTGCATTGTCGTGCAAATACGGTCACAGGGTGCATATGCGGGCGTATCCACCGCTTGTGTGGCGTGACATGCGTGCATGGCCCCACTGGCAGTGACTATTGGTGCTGGAGGCGCTAGTGTGATGTCATCCTTAGAGAAAAGAGGTGCTACGTGTGACGTTATTTTTGCAGAAATGATTCAAAAATAATCGTGATGTGAGCTCTCGAACCAGCAACCAAATTCAGTCTTGTCACGGGTGCTAACCACCCACACAAGGCGTCCTTGCCTTTCTAGTAATGAGATGAATATTGGATTATATTGGTCAACCCAATAAATAATATATTTTTTGCCGGGACAACCATAAAATGATTCGAATTCAAACAAAAAAATTGTTGATTTGTTTTTAAGGATGAGCGAATTTTGTTGCCATTTCGAAATTCGTACTTGCTCATGTGCCTAAGGAGAAACACATAATTTTGTATGTTGGCAACGACGACTAATCGTATCCAACATTTCTTTTTCTCGATAGGATTTTTTTCTCGGTACGGGCTAGAAAAACTGGTTTCTAGATAATCTCGGAAATTTCAAAAAAGTCGCACAAATTTATTCAAACAAATTTTGAATTCAATTTTTTAGCATTAAAATATATATAACTGAACCTAGAAAAGAACAAATCTTATGCACGATTCCAGCGGTTAGTAACCCGCATCTGCTGGGTGACCCAGGCTTGGGAGTTCAAGTAAATATCAGCTAAAATTAATGATGGAGATCATTGGAATCAATCAAGTGACCATGGGTAATACAGCAAAAGCTGTGGCACCGAACTATGCACTGCGTTGTATGATTATGTGCATACAAATCTTATTTGATATAGTTCTGGGTGTTTAAATTCAAAAAATACATTTGAAATTTTGGCACGAGGTTCAGTGACCACCGGGATTCCTCAGAACAGAATAAAAAAATCTGCTTATATCTTGGACCGGTTTTTTAATTCGAATTTGATTTAGAACTGGTTTTTTCGGTCGCACCTGGCAAAAAACAGAATCGAGAAAAAAGCCTAACTTTACTATAAATTAATTTGTCTCTCTTATTTAACGTGACAATCTACTTAGCGTACTGGTTGGCAGATGGTATGCCGGTACATGAGCTCGTGAGTTCCATTCCTCTCATACCTCTCATACCACCACACGGTGACAAGTGGACCCCATGTCAAGGAGAGATTTATATATATCCGCAAAAAAGGAGAGATTTATTCCTCACAAGCAGGCCCAGACGTGCTGATGAGGAGCTTCTACAATTAAATAAGAGCGGGGTGTATCTGTAAAAAGAACATGCACACAGCACACGTAGCACCGTGCTGTTCCAGTCACTAATAGTGGGCCATAGCAACGTTGGCATGCCACGTAAGCACAATATGTGTCTAGAGATGGATGAAGTGACCGTATTTGCACGCGGGGGCAAGTTGAATGACCACAATTCCGTATTTTTAAAGTTTTAGCACTAAACTGAACGTGGAGTGCAAGTTTTATGACTTCCGGTGATATTAGCTCTTTATTTTTTCCCAACGGAGCCTTCTTCAGGAAGACTCGAGTCCACAGTCCGCAGTCCCGCAGTGTCACTGTCAGACACCCACGCACGCACGCACGGTCTCAGCGTGCTCGCCTCAGTCTCGCCGGCGGAGGGAGAGAGCGGAGAAAGGGGAATGCCGCGGCGGTGATCGCGTCCAATTGGAGGGGCAAGGCGCCGGTGCAAGGGGTTCCGGCGCCGGCCGCTGTTGGCGGGAAAGGGGCGCCAGGCGCCGGCGGTGGAGTGGGCCTAGGCGACCGCCGTGTAGGGGAATGGCGAGGCTGCGGAAGAGGAAGAGGGGGAGGGGGAGGGGCGTGAGATGGCTGAGCCACTACTCATCGGGGCAAAGCATTCTGATCGTCGGGGACGGGGATTTCTCGTTCTCGCTGGCTCTCGCCGCCGCGTTCGGGACCGGCCGGAACATCGTCGCGACGTCGCTGGACTCCTATGGTTCGATCCTTTGCGATCTCTCCTTCAGCATTACTAACGCTGCTTTCTTTAAGCATTCGGGTTCTTTAATAGTACTACTAATCACACCTAGGGTTTCAAGAATGGAATCCTGGAGGGGTAGGGTGCATACAGGAGTATAATGTGTTGCTTTTAGGCGATCTTCTATTTTCATTTGCATTAATTTTTGAAATCTACGAGAATTTGGTACATTCTGTTGATTAAGAAGGATTTGATGCACTTTACACTGTTGAGGTAAAGTTTACTGATTGCCGACTCTGCCACTTTGGTGATATACGAGCTAGCACAGCTTATGCTCTAACATGAAATGGGAGAGGTTTTATGATGGAAAAAATCTATCTTGATAGTCGCTCCCGTTTTCTTATATGCATCAGCATATTAAAGAATTTGTTAACGATTTTCATATATAACTGAAACCAATTACGGAGACCTATTTGAGTGATCTCTTGACTGATATTTCTTACTGTTAAAAATTGTTTATCTTGGGGCGGAGCACGTGCATCCAGCAACACTATTTCTATTTCAAGTAATTTTTTTGTTTCTATTATGGAACCAGATGTAGTGAACACTGTAATTTGGATAAGTTTTATGTGGAAATGATCATTGTTTCATATGGTTCTTGAATCCCAATATATCCAAATATTATGTTTTCAGCTACTATGTTGTGTCAAAAGTGATTCAGCAATTTCGTGGTCAAAGGGTGATTTAGGATCCATCCAACAAAACCTTTCGAACTTGAAAACATGAATTAGGAGTGAACCTGTGAGAACACACATTCAGGAAAACTCTGTGTCAGGCTAGCCCAAAATATACTTCCTGGTTTATTTCCATGTAACCACCACTTTTACTTCGGTTCCTTAGCAATTTTCTATCTTTTAATACTAGTTATCTTGCCTCATTAATTCCTCTTTGAGGCTTCCAT
This sequence comes from Triticum aestivum, assembly GCF_018294505.1. Classification (NCBI taxonomy): domain Eukaryota; kingdom Viridiplantae; phylum Streptophyta; class Magnoliopsida; order Poales; family Poaceae; genus Triticum; species Triticum aestivum. Next base: position 371,725,327 of record NC_057808.1, read on the forward strand.
ATGCATTAAGCTGCCCCTGCTTACCTTATATGCTCAGAGGGATAATTTGTTACTGTGATTTTGTGATCATTTTTACATTCTTAGTTATATTTATCTATTTTGTTTCCATTTTTGTTGCCAATCTTCTACAGAGGCTCTGTCTCGCAAGTATAGCAAAGCACAATCAAATGTAATGGAGCTGAAGAAAAGGCGCACCACGGTTTTGCATGGTGTTGATGCGGAGACGATGAAGGGTCATACTAATCTGAAGATGAGACTATTTGATCGGATTGTCTTTAATTTTCCTCATGCTGGATTCCATGGAAAAGAGTGTGAGATGCATGTTGTCAGGTATGAGCACTCACTCCTCTTTGATTGTTATCTTTAGTTATCCCAGCTAATAATGGGCTTTTCATGGATTTTATAAGTTAGTCATTTTTCTCATAAACTGATTGCATCACAATCTTTGTTTGGGGGTTACAGTAGCTTCAGTAGTCCTAGGGCCACATCTCTATTAGGAGCTAGGAGTTATCCTCCAAAGTTTCCATCATTGCTTTTCACCTCTAGTTATTTTTTCTTGCTGCTATACTTTACCATGAGTTCTCCCATGTTGACAGCGTCGTTATTTGAAATGCACCGTAGTTATGTACTTCTGTATGCTCAGTATAAGAATAAATAACAATTTAGACAAGTTACACATACCAGTCAAGAGGTCATTCTAGATGATCGTACAAGCTATCATAGACCAAGGACCAAGAACATTTTTTTGGGTTGGATTCGTGGACCTTCATGGTAGTTTTGCTAGTTCATTCTCTTCATATGCACCAATGAAAGACATTTGAGTTACAACTTACAACATGAAGTTGTTCTTATAAGTTGCAGGCATAGTTTTTCAGCATGTATGTAGTAAGACTGATACGATTGACCACAAAAACAATAATTTCTGTTCGTGATCCATTGCATTTTTAACCCAAAATGGTCGAGGCAACCTAAATATTCGAAAATGTGAACAAATTTTGGGGTGTCTAATGTGCTGTAAAATGTATGCAAATCTATAAAATAATAATGCACGAGTATGGACGTTTCTGTTCTGTGCGAAAAAGAAGAGAAGAGATAAGTGAATGATGTGCCCATACTGTAGTGGACACTTTAGCATGATTTTTCGTAGGTGCATTTTATAGCATGGCTTACATACATGTTTTTTTCCCCTGATATTTTTGGGGAACCTTTTCTTGGGTCTGTTGGTTTCCTGTTTACTTGACCCTAGAACCCTTTTGATAACCTAATGTTTCAATAAGCTACCATTTGAATCTTTTGCTCCGATCTTAGGTTGCATAGGGAGCTTGTGAAGGGGTTTTTTGGCAATGCACGAGAGCTGCTTCAGCCGGATGGTGAAATCCACATTAGCCACAAGACAGGATATCCTTACGACGGGTGGAGTATCGAGCAACTTGCCTCTGAATCTTCTCTGGCTATGATTGACATAGTTAGTTTCCAGAAACAAGACTACCCCGGCTATAGGCCAAAGAGAGGAAATGGTTCAAAGTCCAACAATACTTTCCCTCTTGGTGACTGCAACACATACAAGTTCGTCGCGAAACATAATGTTGCTCAGGAAGAACATGCATGCTACTGCGATATGTGCCAAGATAAATATGTCTCGCGGTACTTCGACTATGCAAGCAGTCTTGGCACGTTCGGAGTTGGGAACGGGGGGCACCTTGCATATTGATGAAATGTAGTGAACTGGTCGTAGTACTAACGGTGTGTTAACAAACTACTCCCTCCGTCCCATAATATAAGACGTTTATGGGACGGAGGGAGTAGTTCTGAAACCTGGAATGTTTTTGGTGAACTTGATGTGGGACGTCTTTTCATGTGGTGCGTGTTGATGAGATGCCATCCACCACTGTGTAACTGAGTAGATGTGTTACTGGTCAAAGTATGAACAAGATTGTGGTGATGTAAATGCAAGCACTTCTGTTGTAATGGTTTGTTTTTCCCTGTTTCCAGTTGCCAAGCTTTATTCACTGGTCTGCATATTCATTTTGTTGTTTCTTATCCCTTCCAGCAAAGGTTGCAGATTTAGTGAAAACATGGCAGAAAAAAACCCTCTAAATTACTTCCATGTACTAAAAATATTAACCCTCAGATGTGTCAAGTCAAACTTTACAAAATCTGACCAAATTTATATTAAAAATATTAACTTCTACAATATCAAATATATATGCTATGAATCTAACAATACTCATTTGGCATTGTCAATGTTGATATTTTTTTCTATAAGTTTGGTTGAAGTAGAGATATTTTGACTTCAAACAAAACTTATATGCAGACTAAAAAGGACTGGAGGCAGTATGTTCTGGCGAGACGGTTTTGTGGTTTTTAGGATAGAGTTATAATTTGACTGATAACTATAAAATCCAAATTTCCTTTTCAAATTAAAGGAGCTCCGGTTGCTCCCCACAGTGTCATCGTGCGCTACGTTTTTTCCCCCTTTGAAAGTACGCATGATCGTGCGCTGCATTTGCATTTCAAAAGAACTGCTCACACATCAGTACTCCCTTGGCGTTTCAGATTCCCATGAGTGTGAATTACTGTATCACAATTAATGGAAGCTCCATCCCAAGAGACGTGCGATGCGAGAGCACAACCCAAGGCGACGGACACATCACAAATGAAGCTAGCCTTTCGTCTCCCCGCCATCTACAAATAAAAAGCCCTCAGTCTAATCCGGCGAAGCTAGCCTTCCTCACCTCTATCACACACACTGCTGAGTGCTGACACATAGCTGTGGCCTCGCTCTCGCCGGTGGAGCGGAATGGCTTCGCCGGTGGTGGAGGTGGCGCAGGCCATCGCCGTGGAGGGGAAGAAGGAAGAGAAGGAGGTGGTGAAGTGGCTGGGGCATTACTCCTCGGTGCAGAGCATCCTGGTCGTCGGCGACGGGGACTTCTCCTTCTCGCTGGCGCTCGCCACCGCGTTCGGCTCCGGCGAGAACCTCGTCGCCACGTCCCTCGACTCCTACGGTCCGACCATTTATTACCTCTTTCATTCCAACCTGTCTCTGCTTGATCTAATGTTACGTGATCTTGTTGGCAATCCTCTTGCATATGGACAGGTTATCTTAGAATCATGTACAGCTATGCGGAGTCGAATGTAACGTCGCTGAAAAGGACGGGCGCCACAGTCCTGCATGGTGTCGATGCGACAGAGATGAAGAGTCACGCCCATCTGAAGCTCAATCGCTTCGATCGCATCCTGTTCAATTTCCCTCATGCTGGTTTCACTGGGAGCGAGACCCAGCAGCACATGATCGGGTACGCGCGAACTCTTTGCCCTTGCGGTTCTCTGGTTTTTGGCGTTGCAAATTTCTTCACATTAAATTTCATTAAGTTCCTATTCCCGGTGCTTCTTCACTTCAAATTTCACGCCCAAGAAGTAATAGTATTGTCAGTTGTTTGATCATTTGCAATGAGCGGTTCATATCAATTGGGGGTGCATCTTAAAATTTCTCTTGTTATTAATCTTTTGCTTCTAAGTGTAGTTCGCACAAGCAGCTCGTGGAGGCTTTCTTCCGCAATGCAATCCACCTGCTTCGTCCTGATGGTGAAATCCACGTCACTCACAAGACGGGACATCCGTACCGCAGTTGGGAGATCGAGCAATTAGCCTCCGAGTCTGCACTTGTTATGTTTAAGATGACTTACACCAACAAAAAAAGTCAGGCAACTGACATATAGTCGGTCCCTTGTTTTTGGGTGTAGATTATTCCAGTATATTGAAAAGATAAACATGTATCTTGTCTGCAACTCTGGATGCGTCTTTACGCTGGTTTGAATATATTCATCTTCAAGGCTTTCGTGATACTCCCTCTGGTTGGGATTATAAGTCTAGCACGGGAACATACATCGTCAATTTAATATGCCATAAAATTTGTATGTTTAGAAACTTTTTTTTTGCTAATCAAACTGAAGATGTAAAAATGCAAAGGGAGTACGTGTATTATCGCTAAGGGCGCCTCCAACGCGGGGTGCTTAAGGCACGAGGATCGTAATTATCGTAGATTAGTGGTTGCTGAGTTGCATCCTGGCATCAGCCTCAGTGTCGTTGCAAAACCATGTGCCAGGCAGTTATTCCTTTTCTCCCTGCACTGGGCGAACCTTTTAATTTGGACCATTTGCATGTTAAGAAAATACATTGTAGTTTTTTTTTCGAAAAGGGGGGACTCCCCGGCCTCTGCATCAGGACGATGCATACAACCACATTTATAAATAAATAAAGGAGTTCAACAAGGTCTTAATAGTCTGAAAACAAAAAATCGGCAAGCTCACAAAGAGCCACAACGCCAAAAACAATATGGCCAAAAGCCACAACCGGCTGGCAAAACAAAGATAGGTAAACTAATTGCCTATCCTATTATATGATCGCCATCCAAACCGGTTGAAAATATCCCGCGCTACCATCTCTCACTGGACAGATCCAGTAACCAAACGCTCCCTGGCCTCCGTCAGAGTGAGTAACGACCACATACGGATCAGCGCAATAGCTCGGAATAAAACATGCAAAAAATGAATGTTTGTTGTTCTGTTAAAAGCCAAATCATTTCTGCAATTCCAAATTGCCCACAACAAAGCACATACTCCTACACGAATGTGTCTAGCTGTTTCGAACTCTATCCCAACCAGCCACGTTCCAAATAACGTACTGACCGAATTCGGAGGAGTAATGTTAAAGGCAATATGCATCGTGTGCCACAAAACCCTTGCCAACGGGCAGTCAAAGAAGAGGTGCTTGATAGATTCGTCCCGATCACAAGAACTACACCTAGTAGATCATGTCCAGTTGCGCTTAACCAAATTATCCTTTGTTAAGATGACTTGTTTATGTACAAACCACATAAACACTTTAATTTTCAAAGGAACTTTGACTTTCCAAACCTCTTTGGAACTAGGAATAACACTAGAGTTAATGACATCGATATACATCGACTTAACTGTGAACTGTCCAGACCTAGTAAGCTTCCAACACAACTGATCGGGCTGATGAGATAGCTGAACCTCCATCAGTCTACTCACCAAATGAATCCATGCTTCCCACCGGTCGCCCACAAGCGCCCTCCTAAACTGAATATTAAGGGGAATGGACTGCAAAATCATGGCCACAAGAGCATCAAGTCGTTGAACAATACGATACAGGGATGGATACTGAAGTGCTAACGGCGTTTCCCCAAGCCATGTATCCTCCTAGAAGCGAGTGGTGTTTCCATTACCGACTATAAACTTTGTTCTATTAAAGAAGGCGGCTTTGACTCTCATAAGCCCCTTCCAAAACGGCGAATCTATCGGTCTCACAGTGACCTGGGACAACGTCTTGGACTGTAGATACTTACTACGGAGAATCTGCGCCCACGTGGCCTCCGTCTCAATTGAAAGTTTATACAACCACTTGCTGAGAAGACATCTGTTCTTCACTTCAAGATTCTCAATACCAAGGCCCCCCTGGTCCTTTGGTCGACAGATGACATCCCATTTGGCAAGTCGGTATTTTCTCTTAAGTTCATCACTCTGCCAGAAGAACCGTGATCGATAGAAGTCCAGCCTTTTCCTAACACCAACTGGGACTTCGAAGAAAGATAAGAGAAACATAGGCATACTCGTGAGCACCGAATTAATAAGAATCAGTCGGCCTCCATATGACATGAGTTTGCCCTTCCAGCAGCTCAGTTTCTTCTCGAACCGGTCCTTGATGCACTTCCATTCTCTATTTGTCAGCTTACGATGGTGAATGGGTATACCTAAGTACGTGAAAGGTAATGCCCCCAATTCGCATCCAAACAATTGCCTATAAGCCTCTTGTTCCTCCTTGGCTCTACCAAAGCAGAACAACTCGCTTTTATTAAAATTAATCTTCAATCCTATCAATTGTTCAAATAAGCATAACACCAGCTTCATATTTCTCGCTTTAGCCAAGTCGTGCTCCATAAAGATGATTGTATCATCAGCGTACTGCAGGATAGACACACCACCATCAACTAGATGAGGCACCAAACCACCCACCTGACCGGCCTCCTTTGCCCTTCCTATCATAATTGCCAACATGTCAACCACAATGTTGAACAGAATAGGAGACATTGGATCTCCTTGTCTCAGGCCCTTGTGTGTCTGGAAATAATGACCTATGTCGTCATTCACTTTAATTCTAACACTCCCTTTTTGCATGAAAGATTCTACCTGGCGTCGCCAAGCTTCATCAAAACCCTTCATGCGTAAGGCCTGCTGAAGGAAAAGCCACTTGACTTTATCGTACGCTTTTTCAAAATCCACCTTGAAAACAACTCCATCTAGTTTTTTCGTGTGAATCTCATGGAGCGTTTCATGAAGGACCACAACCCCTTCGAGGATGTTCATGTCCGGCATGAAAGCAGTTTGGGTAGGCTGCACCACAGCATGCGCGATCTGTGTGAGACTATTAGTCCCGACATTGGTAAAAAATTTGAAACTAACATTAAGAAGACAGATGGGCCTGAATTGCTCAATTCTCACAGCCTCTGTTTTCTTAGGAATAAGGGTTATCGTTCCAAAATTCAGTCCAAAAAGCTGAAGTTGTCCAGAGAATAGATCATTAAACAAAGGCAACAGATCCCCCTTAATAATATGCTAGCACTTCTTATAAAATTCAGCCGGAAATCCATCCGGGCCGGGAGTCTTATTTTTTTCATCTGGGATATGGCCTCAAACACTTCTTTCTCCGTAAAAGGAGCAGCCAAAATATCATTCTCCACTGCAGTTAGTTGAGGAACATCCTCAATCCTGGACTCATCCAGAGACACGCAGTTATCCTCTGGAGGTCCAAACAGCTGCATGTAATACTCGGTAATGTATAATTTTAGGTTCTCCTGTCCTAAAATCGTTCCTTCATCTTGTTCAAGCTGAAAGATCCTCTTCTTTCTATGTTTACCATTAGCGATCATGTGAAAGAATTGAGTGTTCGCGTCCCCTTGGACTACTCGTCGGACCTTGGCCCGCAACGCCCACTTCAACTCCTCTTCACGAAGAAGCTCTTTCAGCCTCATCTCCGCGTCAAGCTTGGCATGAAGTTCCGAGGCCGGCAGAACTGTGGTTTCTGCTTTTACATCTAAGGACTGAATAAGGGTAAGGAGCCGTTCCTTTTCGACCTTATAAATCCCGCTAAGATGCTTAGCCCACCCACGCAGGAAACTTCTCAGATGCCGGATCTTATTCTGCCAGCGCTCAAGCGCAGTCCTACCTCCTGTATCCTTAGCCCACTCTCTGGCTACGAGATCAAAGAAACCATCTCGTTCAAACCAAGCAAGCTCGAAAAAGAATGAGTTTTTGTTTCCCACGTGGGTGGCCTCACCAGAGTCCAGAAATAAAGGGGTGTGATCAGAAATTCCACGGGAAAGAGCCTGAACTGTTACAAAGGGAAACTTCTGTTCCCATTCGACGCTAGCCAACACTCGATCCAACTTTTCAAACGTCGGATTTGGCATCGCGTTAGCCCAAGTGAATTTTCTTCCCGAAAGCTCAATCTCTCTCAGATCCAAGCTTTCAATGATAGTATTAAACACAAATGACCATCTGCCGTCAAAGTTATCCTTGTTCTTCTCCTCACGCCTTCTAATGATATTGAAATCGCCCCCCACCAGGATAGGAAGCTGCTCAGAGCCGCAAATCCTAACCAGATCAGCTAAGAACTCGGGTTTGAGTTCGGGTTGTGCGGCACTATATACCGCCACCAAAGCCCAATTGAACCCATCGGCCTTCGACCGCACCCGAAACTTAACTGCAAAATCTCCCATCACCACACTTCGAACCTCCAGCGAATCGCATCGAACTCCGAGCAAGATGCCACCCGATCTCCCTCTCGGTGGCAGACAGTGCTAGTCAAAATCAATACCTCCCGACAAAGTATTTAGAAATTGAGGCGCAAAATTATCTCTACCAGTTTCGGACAAAGCGATAAAATCTAACCTATGCTCGATAGACGCCTCTGCAAGAAACCTTCTTTTAGCCAAGTCTTTTAGACCTATGCTATTCCAAAAGATCCCTTTCATAATTCATCATGGAATTTTTTTGCCGTACGGATTCTAGCACTCCTACGCACCACGGACACCGGGTACACCTTCCGCTTCCACTTGCGTTTAGTAATGTTCTGACTCTGCAACCGGTCCTCACAACCAGTCTCAGAAGGTCGAACCACAGCATTCTCAGATGTATCATCCTCCTCCTCCGATTCAAGTACGGGAGGTATAAGATCCGCACAAAAATTATCGAGCACCCTGACCCCCAAAGCATCAACCTCGGAGTCACTCATGGGCTTAACCGCTGCTAAGTTACGAATCATCTCTAACGCCCGCTCAGCCTCTAAATCCTGGAGATCATTAACAGAATTTGAAATTTCACTATCATTACTACCTAGTGAAACTCCTAATTGATTTGCATCATTAATAATCTCGATATTAGAAAAATGCAAAATGGAATTAGAAGTATTGACGGACATACCAGTAGTGACCTCAACGTCACGAAGCTTGGCCGCCCTCATGGCGCACCGCTGCTGAATGTCGTCAACCTCCGGATGATTCTGGAGACGGCAGCTCAACCGTCGTCCCTCAGAAACCGGATCCGGAATCCCTCCAAAAGCTATAACCTCCTCCCGAGAGATCCTGCCCGAGGTGGGGCCTCCAGCCTCACCCCAAACACGAAGCCGGCCAGCCTCCACGGACGCCCCAGCGTTAATGCCAGGAAGAAGTGAGGCACTCGCCAGTGCCGCAGACGACGGTCGCGCCCCACCGCACGAAGACGGCAGCGCACCGGGGGAAGGGAGTGCATAGGCCACCTGCCCGAACTCCCCACCCAGCACCGGAGGGACGGTCACCATAGGCGCCCCAGGTGAGGAAGACTCCGAGGCCACCTGCCCCGAGGCCCATCCCGACGGCCATGCTGCCACCTGCAGAGCCGACAACGCGATGGGAGAAGAGGATTCCGAGGCCACCTGCCCCGGGCCCCCTCCTAGGGGTAAGACTGCCTCCGCCGAGACCTCGTCCACCACAGGAGGCGAAAAGGACACGGGTGCCACCTGCCCCGAGCCCCCTTCAGAAGGCTGCGCCGCCCCCTGCAGCACCTGCACCTCAGCAAGAGAAGAGAGATCCGAGGCCGCCTGCCCCTGGTCCCCTCCCGTAGACAAAACCTCCATCACCGGAACCTCGTCCTGAGGAGAGACAGCCTCCTCCTCTCCCCTGACCGAGACCGTCGAGGCCCCAGGAGCGGGGCTCAGAGCATCCTCAAAAACAAAAGCAGGCAGCGCGAGCTCAAAAGCCTCGTCAGACTCCACCCGATCACTCCAAAGCCTCGCGGGTGCAGAAGCAGGCTCGAAAGACCCAAATCTCAGTGAGGTCGTAGGCACCGAGGAGGGTGGAACCGCCCCATCCCCGGTCGTCGCAGACACGGACCCCGGTCCCTTGGACAACTCTCGTCCAGTATCATCGACCTGTGACTCCTTCGCTCCCGCGCTGTCATCTCCCTCGCGCATATCAACATCATTCCCGTTAGCCGCCTCGGCCAACAGGCTCTCATCCTCAAACTCAATCACAAGGTTATAAATCTGGCCTCGATATGTCCACTTGACGACCTCGGGCACGTACTCAATGTCCAAAATACTTACCAGTAGACGAGCTATACCGTGAGCTCTGGTAAAAGCCATATCCACTCGCTCAGGCTTCCCCACCATAATGCCCAAGCTAGCCACGACCCTAGCATCCTGCATGGGCTTCGAGGAAGCCCCGGAGAAACGCAGCCACGCCTGAGTAAGCGGCTTACCCTGAGGCTCCACCTGCTTCCACTCATGGAACTCGAGGATGCAATCTGTACCCGGCACATTGCACATCCCAAAACTCAGAAGCCTCTGCAAATCCTCCACCGAAGGGAACTCAGCCCTGAAAATCTTTTCCGCGACACTGACGAGCTCCCACTGGAAGTCCCCAGGGGCCAACTCCCGGAGCCTCTGCACAATCTGGGTCTCAGATACCTCTCCTCTGGTCACCTTGACAATCCCAGTGGTCATGCTTTGGATCTCGTCAGGAACCTCCCTCTCATTAGGAGACTCAAAGAACGTGAGTTCAGCACAATACACTCCATACATCATAAGAGATGGTGCCTGATCTTGCAGAAGCGGACAAACCCCCGAATCATGTGCCGGCTTGCCACAAGTGTCACACAGCTCAGCCACACACTCAGCAATAAAATGGCCCTTCTCGCCACAACGGTAGCATAACATTTTCTCTTTCTTGCGCGCCCACTTGGACGCCCTCTCTGAATCAGCCCTGTCCGACACATCCACGGACACATTACCCATAGCCTCATACTCAGGAACCTCAACATTAGCAAGAGCAGCCACAACCTCCATGTCCTGACCAGACAAAACCGGCTCCTCGGCAGCCCCGCCAGCAGTCGTCCGCTCAACCACAACGGTCGGAGGATGTTGACGAGGACGGTATCGGCCACCTCGACCGCCCCGACCACCACGATGACCACGGAAACGACCCCGCTTCCGATAACCCGGGCCAGATGCCCCTTCGACAAAGCCACCCGTAGGACCCAGAAACGGCCTTATTGCCGAACCATCGCTTTGCCAAGCATATCCAAGACCTCCACCCGGGGACGAAGAGCCCCGGTGTTGACCGACTCCATAAGCATTATAGCCATCATCCCCCCACTGACCCCGGGGCGCAGCCAAAGCACCACCAACAGCGTTGGGCGGTGGCGGTACCTGCGACAACACCGGCACAGCCCGAATCTGCGGCGGCCGAGCGACGAAGTAAGGTGGCGGAGCCGGCCGAGGCTGCGGACCCGTCGTCACCCCCTGGCTCCCCAGCGCAGGTGGCCTGGGCGGCGCAGCACCCCGACCCGCAGCTGCACCGAGGACCGGCCCGCCTCGCCCAACCGTAGGCAAAACCGTCGAACCCGGCGCCGGCGGCCGACCACCGGGCAGCACGCCAGCGCCACGACCTGCAGTCGCATTGGCCGCTCCGCCTGGGGCTCCAGTTCCACGGCCCGCAGCAGAAGACAAGGGCGGCACCCCACCGCGACCAGCGCCAGGCACCGGCAAGGGCGAAGCGGCCCGGCCGCTGCCAGCACCCGGCGGCTGATACGTCTCCGTCGTATCTATAATTTCTGATTGTTCCATGCCAATATTATGCAACTTTCATATACTTTTTGGCAACTTTTTATACTATTTTTGGGACTAACATATTGATCCAGTGCCCAGTGCCAGTTCCTGTCTGTTGCATGTTTTATGTTTCGCAGAATATCCATATCAAACGGAATCCAAACGGGATAAAAACAGACAGAGCTTATTTTTGGAATATTTGGAAAATTCCGGAAGAAAAATCCATGCGAGACGGTGCCCGAGGTGGCCACGAGGCAGGGGGGCACGCCTGCCCCCCTGGGCGCGCCCCTGACCCTCTTGGGCCACTCGTAAGGCGGTTGATACCCTTCTTCGGCCGCAAGAAAGCTAATTTTTGGTTAAAAAAATTGCGGCGAAGGTTTCAGTCCAATCGGAGTTATGGATCTCCATATATATATGAAACGGTGAAAGGGCACCAGAGGAGAACGCAGAAACAGAGAGAGACAGAGAGACAGATCCAAACTCGGAGGGGCTCTCGCCCCTCCCACGCCATGGAGACCATGGAACAGAGGGGAAACCCTTCTCCCATCTAGGGAGAAGGTCAAGGAAGAAGAAGAAGGAGGGGGGCTCTCTCCCTCTCGCTTTCGGTGGCGCCGGAACGCCGCCAGGGGCCATCATCATCACCGCGATCTACACCAACACCTCCGCCATCTTCACCAACATCTCCATCACCTCCCCCCCCCCTCTATCTACAGCGGTCCACTCTCCAGCAACCCGCTGTACCATCTACTTGAACATGGTGCTTTATGCTTCATATTATTATCCAATGATGTATTGCCATCCTATGATGTCTGAGTAGATTTTCGTTGTCCTATCGGTGGTTGATGAATTGCTATGATTGATTTAATTTGCTTGTGGTTATGTTGCTGTCCTTTGGTTCCCATCATATGAGCGCGCGCGTGGATCACACCATAGGTTAGTTGTATGTTGATGGGACTATGTATTGGAGGGCAAGAGTGACAGAAGCTTCAACCTAGCATAGGTATTGATGCATACGGGATTGAAGGGGGACCAATATATCCTAATGCTATGGTTGGGTTTTACCTTAATGAACGTTAGTAGTTGCGGATGCTTGCTAATAGTTCCAATCATAAGTGCATAGAATTCCAAGTAAGGGATGACATGCTAGCAGTGGCCTCTCCCACATGAAACTTGCTATCGGTCTAGTAAAGTAGTCAATTGCTTAGGGAAAATTTCGCAACTCCTACCACCACTTTTCCACACTCGCTATATTTACTTTATTGTGTCTTTATCTAAGCAGCCCCTAGTTTTATTTACGCGCTCTTTATTTTCTTGCAAACCTATCCAAAAACACCTACAAAGTACTTCTAGTTTCATACTTGTTCTAGGTAAAGCGAACGTCAAGCGTGCATAGAGTTGTATCGGTGGTCGATAGAACTTGAGGGAATATTTGTTCTAGCTTTAGCTCCTCGTTGGGTTCGACACTCTTACTCATCGAAAGAGGCTACAATTGATCCCCTATACTTGTGGGTTATCAAGACCTTTTTCTGGCGCCGTTGCCGGGGAGCAATAGCGTGGGGTGAATATTCTCGTGTGTGCTTGTTTGCTTTATCACTAAGTAATTTTTATTTGCTGTTCTTAGTTGTTTTCTATCCTTAGTTATGGGTAGGAAACGCAAAATACCAAAAAAATTAGTTGTACCTACTGAACCAGTGGTTGAAGAACCACTCAAAATCTATCACACTCCTGAAGCTTATTACTTGGATCATCTTTGATCCCTATGTGCTCGTGCTGAAACCCCAACTAGCTTAGTTGAGGGCAAATCTTTAGATGAGCATGCTTGTTATGTGCGACACCGTATATCTGAAAAGGGGAAACTTTTACTGGGTCAAATTCATCGTTTGCAATGCTATGCTTGGAATTTATGTCATATATATGATTTTACTTGTTGTTCTGAAAACCCTAAGAAATACCTTCCCTACCAATGTGAGTTTATTGATAATGGAATCTTATCTTCATATGCTAAAGGTGTTTATAGTTACTATGATGTTCAACAAATTGAAGAATTTGTTGCTTTTAAGGGTGCTTATGAAATTGCTTCTTTGATTGAAAAGTATGATGCTACTCTTTACAAATCTGAAAATTTTGCCATACTTAAATATTGCTATGATAATTATGCTTCTAATGCCTATGTTGAACCATATATTGAGGACTACTCCGCTGTCCAAGAAGACAATAATATCTTGCAAGAGTCTATGGAAGAAGAAATTGATGAAACTGTGAGCTCATTGGATGAAAAAGATGAGGAGGAGAGCGAAGAACAAAAGGAGGAAGAGCGGATTAGCTACCCGTGCCCACCTTCTAATGAGAGTAACCCTCCAACTCATACATTGTTTAATTTCCCTTCGTGCTTACCGAAGGATGATTGCTATGATCCCGGTGACTCTTTTGAAATATCCCTTTTTGATGATGCTTGCTATGCTTGTGGCCAAGATGCCAATATGAATTATGCTTATGGAGATGAACTTGCTATAGTTCCTTATGTTAAACATGAAATTGTTGCTATTGCACCCACACATGATAGTCCTATTATCTTTTTGAATTCTCCAAACTACACTATATCAGAGAAGTTTGCACTTATTAAGGATTACATTGATGGGTTGCCTTTTACCGTTGCACATGATGATTTTGATAGATATAATATGCATGTGCTTGCTGCTCCTACTTGCAATTATTATGAGAGAGGGACTATATCTCCACCTCTCTATGTTTCCCACACGATAAAATTGCAAGAAACTGTTTATACTATGCATTGGCCTTTACTATGTGTGCATGAATTGTTCTTTTATGACATGCCGATGCATAGGAAGAGAGTTAAACTTCGTTATTACATGATATATGTTACTTTGTGCTCACTACTAAATTACAAATCATTGCTAATTAAAATTGGCTTCGATATACCTTGGGATCCGGGTGGATTCACTACTTGAGCACTATATGCCTAGCTTAATGGCTTTAAAGAAAGCGCTGCCAGGGAGACAACCCAGAAGTTTTAGAGAGTCATTTATTTCTGTTGAGTGCTTTCATATAGTTTAAAAACAACAAAAATAAAGAGGGGAACCCAAAACTTTTCAAAAAGGAAAGTGAAAGTGAGAAGGACAAGCATTGTTGAAGTGGGAGAGCTCCTTGAACTTTGTTCATGCTCACGACAACTTTGTGAATCTTGATTACAGAAACTTTTCAAAAAAAATAATTACCCCCTTTTACAATTCCTTTGTATTATAAAAATAATGTGCCAAGGTTTGCCTTTAGGATGTTTACAATACTTGTTGGTTTGTACGGTGCAGGACAGAAACTTTGGCTGTAGTGCGCGATTTTTAATTTTTTACTGGAACGTCAAATGGTTCTGATTATTTTTGCACTGTCTTTCTATACAAATTTTTTATTTTTCCTAATTTTGGAAGAATTTTTCAAGTACCATAAGTATGGTGAATGTTCAGATTGTTACAGACTGTTCTGTTTTTGACAGATTCTGTTTTTGATGCATAGTTTGCTTGTTTTGAGGAAAATATCAATTTATATCAGTGGATTAAGCCATGGAAAAGCTATATTACAGTAGACACAATGCAAAAACAAAATATGAATTGGTTTACAACAGTCTTAGAGTGGTGATTTGCTTTATGATACTAACGGATCTTACCGAGTTTTCTGTTGAAGTTTTGTGTGGATGAAGTGTTCGATGATCGAGAAGGTCTCGATGCGAGAAGAAGGAAGAGAGGCAAGAGCTCAAGCTTGGGGATGCCCGAGGCATACCAAGTAAATATTCAAGGAGACTCAAGCGTCTAAGCTTGGGGATGCCCCGGAAGGCATCCCCTCTTTCTTCAACAAGTATCGGTATGTTTTCGGATTCGTTTCGTTCATGCGATATGTGCAATCTTGGAGCGTCTTTTGCATTTAGTTTTCATTTTTATTTTATGCACCATGCTGGTATGAGATAGTCCTTGGTTGATTTATAGAATGCTCTTTGCACTTCACTTATATCTTTTGAGTATGGCTTTATAGAATGCTTCATGTGCTTCACTTATATCATTTGAAGTTTGGATTGCCTGTTTCTCTTTACATAGACAACCGCCATTTGTAGAATGCTCTTTTGCTTCACTTATAATTGTTAGAGCGTGGGCATATCTTTTGTAGAAAGAATTAAACTCTCGTGCTTCCCTTATATCTATTTGAGATGACAGGAACTGGTCATTCACATGGTTAGTCATAAAACCCTACATAAAACTTGTAGATCACTAAATATGATATGTTTGATTCCTTGCAATAGTTTTGCGATATAAAGGTGGTGATATTAGAGTCGTGCTTTGAGTAATTGTGAAATTGAGAAATACTTGTGTTGAGGTTTAAAAGTCCCGTAGCATGCACGTATGGTGAACCGTTATGTAACGAAGTTGGAGCATGAGGTGTTTATTGATTGTCTTCCTTATGAGGGGCGGTCGGGGACGAGCGATGGTCTTTTCCTACCAATCTATCCCCCTAGGAGCAGGCACGTAGTACTTTGTTTCGATAGCTAATAGACTTTTGCAATAAGTATGTGAGTTCTTTATGACTAATGTCGAGTCCATGGATTATACGCACTCTCACACTTCCATCATTGCTAGCCTCTTCGGTACCGTGCATTGCCCTTTCTCACCTCGAGAGTTGGTGCAAACTTTGCCGGTGCATCCAAACCCCGTGATACGATACACTCTATCACACATAAACCTCCTTATATCCTCCTCAAAACAGCCACCATACCTACCTATTATGGCATTTCCATAGCCATTCCGAGATATATTGCCATGCAACTTCCATCATCATCATATACATGACTTGAGCATTTATTGTCATATTGCTTTGCATGATCGTAAGATAGCTAGCATGCTGTTTTCATGGCTTGTCCATTTTTTTATGTCATTGCTACGCTAGATCATTGTACCGGGATCATTACACATCCCGGTACACCGCCGGAGGCATTCATATAGAGTCATATCTTTGTTCTAGATATCGAGTTGTAATATTGAGTTGTAAGTAAATAAAAGTGTGATGATCATCATTATTAGAGCATTGCCCCAGTGAGGAAAGGATGATGGAGACTACGATTCCCCCACAAGTCGGGATGAGACTCCGGACGAAAAAATAAAAAAAATAAAAAAAGAGAAAAGGCCCAAAAAAAGAGAAAAAAAGAAAACAAAAAAAATGAGAGAAAAAGAGAGAAGGGGCAATGTTACTATCCTTTTTCCACACTTGTGCTTCAAAGTAGCACCATGTTCTTCATATAGAGAGTCTCTTGAGTTATCACTTTCATATACTAGTGGGAATTTTCATTATAGAACTTGGCTTGTATATTCCAACGATGGGCTTCCTCAAATGCCCTAGGTCTTCATGAGCAAGCAAGTTGGATGCACACCCACTTAGTTTTAGTTTGAGCTTTCATATACTTATAGCTCTAGTGCATCCGTTGCATGGCAATCCCTACTCCTCACATTGATATCTATTAATGGGCATCTCCATAGCCGGTTGACATGCCTAGTTGATGTGAGACTTTCTCCTTTTTGTCTTCTCCACACAACCTCCACCATCATATTCTATTCCACCTATAGTGCTATGTCCATGGCTCACGCTCATGTATTGCGTGAAAGTTGAAAAGGTTTGAGAAACGTCAAAAGTATGAAACAATTGCTTGGCTTGTCATCGGGGTTGTGCATGATGTGAATATTTTGTGTGGTGAAGATGGAGCATAGCCAGACTATATGACTTTGTAGGGACGATCTTTCTTTGGCTATGTTATTTCAGTAAGACATAATTGCTTGGTTGGTATGCTTGAAATATTATTGTTTTTATGTCAAAGGATAGACTATTGCTTTGAATCACTCGTGTCTTAATATTCATGCCATGATTAGACATATGATCAAGATTATGCTAGGTAGCATTCCACATCAAAAATTATCTTTTTTATTATTTACCTACTCGAGGACGAGCAGGAATTAAGCTTGGGGATGCTGATACGTCAGGAATTAAGCTTGGGGATGCTGATACGTCTCCGCCGTATCTATAATTTTTGATTGTTTCATGCCAATATTATGCAACTTTCATATACTTTTTGGCAACTTTTTATACTATTTTTGGGACTAACATATTGATCCAGTGCCCAGTGCCAGTTCCTGTCTGTTGCATGTTTCATGTTTCGCAGAATATCCATATCAAACGGAATCCAAACGGGATAAAAACGGACGGAGCTTATTTTTGGAATATTTGGAAAATTCCGGAAGAAAAATCCACGCGAGACGGTGCCCGAGGTGGCCACGAGGCAGGGGGGCGCGCCCCTGAACCTCGTGGGCCACCCGTAAGGCGGTTGATGCCCTTCTTCGGACGCAAGAAAGCTAATTTTTGGTAAAAAATCACGGCGAAGGTTTCAGTCCAATTGGAGTTACGGATCTCCATATATATACGAAACCATGAAAGGGCACCAGAGGAGAACACAGAAACAGAGAGAAACAGAGAGAGACAGAGAGACAGATCCAATCTCGGAGGGGCTCTCGCCCCTCCCATGCCATGGAGACCATGGAACAGAGGGGAAACCCTTCTCCCATCTAGGGAGAAGGTCAAGGAAGAAGAAGAAGGAGGGGGGCTCTCTCCCCTCGCTTCCGGTGGCGCTGGAACGCCGCCGGGGGCCATCATCATCACCGCGATCTACACCAACACCTCCGCCATCTTCACCAACATCTCCAACACCTTCCCCCCCCCTATATCTACAGCGGTCCACTCTCCTGTAACCCGTTGTACCCTCTACTTGAACATGGTGCTTTATGCTTCATATTATTATCCAATGATGTGTTGCCATCCTATGATGTCTGAGTAGATTTTCGTTGTCCTATCGATGGTTGATGAATTGCTATGATTGATTTAATTTGCTTGTGGTTATGTTGCTCTCCTTTGGTGCCCATCATATGAGCGCGCGCGTGGATCACACCATAGGGTTAGTTGTATGTTGATAGGACTATGTATTGGAGGGCAAGAGTGACAGAAGCTTCAACCTAGCATAGGAATTGATGCATACGGGATTGAAGGGGGACCAATATATCCTAATGCTATGGTTGGGTTTTACCTTAATGAACGTTAGTAGTTGCGGATGCTTGCTAATAGTTCCAATCATAAGTGCATAGAATTCCAAGTAAGGGATGACATGCTAGCAGTGGCCTCTCCCACATGAAACTTGCTATCGGTCTAGTAAAGTAGTCAATTGCTTAGGGACAATTTCGCAACTCCTACCACCACTTTTCCACACTCGCTATATTTACTTTATTGTGTCTTTATCTAAGCAGCCCCTAGTTTTATTTACGCGCTCTTTATTTTCTTGCAAACCTATCCAAAACACCTACAAAGTACTTCTAGTTTCATACTTGTTCTAGGTAAAGCGAACGTCAAGCGTGCGTAGAGTTGTATCGGTGGTCGATAGAACTTGAGGGAATATTTGTTCTACATTTAGCTCCTCGTTGGGTTCGACACTCTTACTTATCGAAAGAGGCTACAATTGATCCCCTATACTTGTGGGTTATCAGCGGCGGCGCTCCACCGGCGCCCCCCCCACCTGGCGCAGCCGGCTTCTTTCCGGGCGGCGGTGCCCCACCGCGCCCCGCCATGGCTCCGAGAGGCGGAATGCGTCGAGCCCGCCCGATCCCCGCGGAGCGAAATTGCGGCGTCCGACGAACAAAAACCCTAGGGCACTGTGAGGGAGACGGCAACGTCGATCGTGACGCTCTGTATGCCTCGTCCCCCTCGATATGCTCCTGTACCGGTTCTGTCTAGGCCACATACCCACCAGACCCCGGCTCAGAGATACTCAGCGGCCCAACAACAGATTGCAACTCATCTCGGCCCAGGAGCGAATTCAAACGCTCCTGGCGAGCCGCCCTGATCCGGGACGCCGTGACCGCCAGCGGTGCTGCCGCGGTCACCTCCGGCACCGATCGAGGCCGTACCCGGCGAGAATTCTTTCTCCTTGTCACCGTAGTCCATGATTCCGGCCGAATCAGATCGAAAATAGTTAAGTTCGGTAGACGTATCAATTTCTTAGAATAATAGATTTCACAGTGGCATCGAGTAGGTATATCCGAAAAACATGATCACCAACAACACTTGAGCCAGTCTTAGGGTATCTCCAACGGTAATCCGTAAATTTACTCTCTTATCCGTCCACGGACATTGGGACCACTCCGCGTACATGGATCCAGGAGACCGCCATCCAACGCTAGCCACATACATTTCAACCCGTATTTTAATAAACCGGACAGAATTCATGCAAATTGGATGATATTCATCAAAGTTCGGATAGAAAATAGCACAAATCATCCACACATAGCATGTAAATTAATTCTAGTACAACAAGGTCTCAGATTTGACTAGATCCCGGATGTCCAACAAGTTTTTCATGAACGGATCATGTCGTCCCGCACATACTTCCCCTTTAGCTTCATCCAACAGTGTGTGCAAATAAATGGCCGTTCTTCTGCCCTGTGGTACACCACGGCAGCGCGTGCGGACTACATATAACGTGTAGACCAACATCAAGATAATGAATCAATCAACAAGTTGAGCAAGAGGAAGAAAAACTTACGATCTCGTCCTCTGCTGCGTGCAATGGCCACCTTGCCTCGAGCGGATGAACCACGTCGCAAAACTTGGTGACGCTGATCTAAATAACGTGCCTGCGATACGACAACAACCTCACGTTGCGTGTTGAATGATGTACATGTCGTAGGGAGCAATGTGCTTTCCTGCGTGAAACTTTTCATGCACTTGCTCCCAGAAGGGCCCCCCTTTGCTCCTGCCTACGAAATTCACGGATAAGGCTAGCCACGCATCGCACAACAACTCATCGTCCATGGTCGAGTACCTCACCATCCTTCTTACTCTAAAAAACGACATAGCATTTGAAAATAAGATCAATGGCATTTGTCCGAACATTTGTCGGGCGTGGTGTCTGCCATGGAGATCGGCGATAGGG
Organism: Triticum aestivum; assembly: GCF_018294505.1. Lineage (NCBI taxonomy): Eukaryota > Viridiplantae > Streptophyta > Magnoliopsida > Poales > Poaceae > Triticum > Triticum aestivum. The sequence goes on from NC_057808.1 coordinate 371,745,515, forward strand.
GTGGAGTGTACCTGGGTACAAATGGCTCCAGGGTGGAAAGCTCTGTCGGAACGATGAGCGGGCTCGTCAGTGCTAGTTGCGAACGTCCGGCAATGCCTCTGTGGCGGCCGGAGATGAACAGCGACGACGGCGGAGGTGGTGGGTGCGGATGCAAAGTAAGGGGAAGAAGGGGCGGAGTGGAAGGAAATAGGTCCAGGAGGGGGATTGGGTGGGCCGGGAGTGTCGGAGTCCTACGTTTTGGGTGTCCGGACTCATGCGAACCTCTCCCCACTTCATCTCCAATTTGTGGGAGAAATAGCGTCCGGACTGCCCCGTGGACCGATACAAGCCCGTGTTGGATGGCTTCCTATCTGGACAGAGCGGTCCTGACGGATGCGGGCGGTTTATGGGTCCGCCTTGGAGATGCCCTTAGAGGCAAGACCGGGAACATGTTCTTTTACTATCATCACTCCACACATGCGTATGAGCTTTCCACTAAATCGCATATTCCAGTATCATAGCAGTTATAGCATGAAATATAGACACTTAATTATGAAAACAAAAATATAATAATATAATTTTATTGCATCTAAGGCATATTTCCAACATCCCTCAGGTCCAGAACTGAGTCGATTGCGGTACCTAAGCAGTCCACGGGTGAACCTCCTCATTCTTCGTGGTGGCCAGTGCATTCTCGTAGTTGATGATGTCCTTTGGCATGATAAGATATCTCCCCTTGCATCAGCAGCAAACAAAGCAGGAGCAGGCAGAGTAATAACCTTACATGTACCTTGGCTAGACACAAGTTGTACCGATAGTAGTAAGGGGGAATAGCTCTGTCAATAAACTCATGCAATATCATGGAATCATAATCTAGGTATTTCTCAGGCAGCACACAATTCTCGCTAAGTCTAATGGAAACATTAAACCGTCTAGCAAGACGAGTGATAACCCACAAGTATAGGGGATCAGTTGTAGCCCTTTAGATAAATAAAAGTGTCGAACCCAATGAGGAGCTAAAGGTAGAACTAATATTCTCTCAAGTTCTATCGACCACCGATGCAACTCTATGCACACTGAGTTCACTTTACATAGAACAAAAAATAAAACTACTTCGTAGGTGTAGTGAGATAGGTTTGCAAGATAATAAAGAACATGTAAATAAAAGTTAGGTGCTCTTTTATAAATAACAATAAAGTAAATAAAGCGAATGTGGAAAAGTGGTGATATTATGTGCGGAATTGTCCCTAGGCAATTGAATATGACACGATAGTCATACTCATCATACTTATGAGGGGGAGGCTTAAGCTAACATACTTTTCATACATGGATTACATGTCCTTATGATTGAAACTTTAGCAAGCATCCGCAACTACCAAAGATTCATTAAGGTAAAAGTTAACCATAGCATTAATAAGTGAAAAGTCCCCTTTGATTCCATATGCAACAACTCACGAACTCGGGTTTAGGTTCTAATCACTCCCGCAACCCACTATAAGCACATCATTAAAATATTGCACACCCTACAGAGGGAACCACATTTGCTTGCGCGACACATCGAGCACCATAGGACTACACCATAACAACATACAACTAGTATCGACCATATCATACCACAATTAATCCATAGGACGAAAAGAATCTACTCAAATCTACTCAAATGATTAATCCATAGGACGAAAAGAATCTACACATCATTGGATAATAATATATAGCATAAAGCACCATGTTCAAGTAGGAGACTAGAGCGGGTTGTGGGAGAGTGGACCACTGATTATAGAGGAAGGAAGGTGATGAAGATGTTGATGAAGACGACAGTGTTGATGAAAACGGTTGCGGTGATGATGGTTCCCCCGACGGTACTCCAGCGCCAGCGGGAGAGAGGGGGAGAGAGGCCCCCCTCCATATTCTTCTTGCCTGGTCTTCCCCGTAGATGGGAGAAGGATTCCCCCTCTAGTCCTGGCCACCCCCCGGGAGCTCCTTCGAGATTGGATCTCTCTCTCTCTCTCTCTCACGATTGTTTCCTGGCCCTTCATTGTATCTTTAATAGCTGAAGATCCGTAACTCCAATTGGGCTAAAAATTTGAGGGGATTTTCATCCAGAAATTAGCTTTCTTGCGGCGATAGAAGGTCTCCAACCGACCTAAGGGCTGCTCGCAAGCCAGGCCGGTGCGCCCCCTTAGGCACCATCTTGCGTTGATTCTTTCCGAAGATCACATATATATACCATAAAAAATCATCATAAATTTTTATCGTGTTTGGACCTTCATAGCTATGGATTTTTTACGAAACAAAAAACATGCAGAAAACAGGAACTGACACTGGGCACTAGATTAATAAGTTAGTACATAAAAGTAATGTATAAGTGCATCAAAACCATATATAATTGATGTAAATATAGCATGAGTACTTCATAAATTATAGATACGTTGAAGACATATCAGCATCCCCAAACTTAATTTCTGCTCGTCCTCGAGTAGGTAAATGATAAAAGAAATAATTTAGGAAGTGTAAATGCTATAATAGAACAAACCTTTGATCACACAGGCAATTATAATTCTAGTAACAAGTAACATCATTTCATTAAGTTCAACATATCATAAAGTGGTATGAAGTACCTCACAAATCTTTCAAGATTATATTGCAAACATAAAGCAACCAACAAAGTAGAGATGATGACTAGGTACTCCTATTTAAACATAACTATCAAGCCTATACAATGCTCAACAAATTACTGTTAGAAAAATGCATACAAAGCTAAGAGTGATACCCATGCTCAATATGTGGTGCCGCAAGAAAGAAGATGGAATTGACTCAATAATAAAAGTAAATAAATAGGCCATTCACAGAGCGAAGCGGAGATTAACATTTGCCATAGCTCATTTGGTTTAAAACAGAGATGAATTTATTTTGAGAGGTCTATTTTCCCTGTCAACGGTTTACGACAAAGGTTTCTCATATCTTTCATGCCAAACACATTAATGGCGGTTCTCATGCTTTTACACTCTCCCTCCACCATAGTAACACAAACCATGGCAAGCCGAATCCATGGGTGCCTGTGAACTTTCAACTTTTCCAGGGTAGTGTCTTTATTCAACACTTTTTTCTCTTTTCTTTATTTGGGACTGGGCATCCCTATTACCAGCCTCCCTCGTAAATTTGACAAGCGAATAAACTCTCGTCGTGAGTAAAACACATTTAGCATGGAAGATATTTACTACACCCACCACTCCATGAGCTGTGCGGGCACACAGCAGAAGTTTATTTGAAGGTTTAGAGGTGGCATATGCAAATTTACTTTAAATGACGGTGAAATACTATCTATAGGTTGGTAATGTGGATACTTTGTGGCATAAAGTTGTTTCAAGGATTGGATGTAGAAGCAGTATTTCCGCTTAGTACAGAGAAATGCTAGCAAAAGAGTTTATCTTTAAATAAACTTGATGATAAACCATGCATTCTGTAATAGTAACATTATTGAGAAAATATAATCATGATGATAACCTACAAATAAACTTGAACACCATCAAGACTGAATTTGGAATTTATCGAACATGTGCAAACATGTGCCAAGTCAATCATCTCTCCTTCACCGGGAGATACTTATCATCACAACATGACAGGTTTAACTTCAATTATTGATATTGATATATTTTTCTACACATTTGATCAAACTTAAAGAGTTTTGATTTTTCAAAAAAATAATACACCTTATATTTTGAAATAGAAGAAGTAGGGTGTAGCAAAAGCACGCCTTACCCTTCTAGTAGATAATGATTCTGCAAAAAAAATGCTACATGTAAATGTTTCTCAAATATGCACACCAGTAAAATTTCAAGCAGAAAGTGTATTTTTATGGAAACCAAAACAATTTGATTTTCGAATAGACGAGAAGTTTCTATGTTTCGATTGTAGATCAAAACATAGATCAAATCAAGTAAATCAAGTTTTTTTTAAAAGAAGTAAATCCAGTTTTGAAGTTGGAGATTAAATTGCATTAACATAGATCCAATTTGTTGATGTTTAGTCACTCATCATGGGTAAACATTACGCCGCCTGGAACTGGCATTGTAGCCGAATTTAGTAATCCTGTTTTGAGGATTTCCATAACCTGTGCAATTCACAAAATTGGCCGCATTTCGTCTCTGTTTGGTTTTGGCCTGTCAAACACACACAAAAATTTGTCCCGCACCGGTTAAGCCTCCGTATCGGCGAAGTCCATGTCCTCGAGGAGCTCGTCAACCTGCTGCAACTCGACTGGCGGCAAGTCTCTCCAGATCACCTGAACCTGCGCATCTGCGGTGATGTTGCTCGAGAAGGAATCGAGCGCTGTCAGCTCCGGGAAATTGCTGAGTTCCATGGGCGAGTCCACGCCATCATCAGCAATGGAGACCATGGGTTGCTTGAAGTCAGTTTTACCCTTCACGCCACGCAGCTCCGGGAAGTCCTCGCCGGCGTCAGTGTTGCCGGCCGTGGGTTGTTGTTTGAAGTTGCGGTTGATCTTCAGGCCACGCAGCTCCGGGACTGGCGCCTCCTCTCCGCCATCAGTAGCGCCTGACGTGGGCAACTCCAGGAAGCAGTCGATTTCCATGCCCGACTCCTCTCCGTCATCAGTAACGCCGGCCGTGGGCAGCTCCAGGAATTGATTTGGATCCATGGGGTCGCTGAGTTCCATTGGCGACTCATCGCCGCCATCAGTAGCGTCTGCCGTGGGCAGCTCCAGGGATTGATTGAGGTCCATGGCGGTGGTGAGTTCCTTGGGCGACTGCTCGCCGTCTTTAGCAGCGGCGGCCATGGGGGCTTGCGGGAAGTTGGTTTTCGCCTTGAGGCCACGCATCCTGACGGCCGCGACGTCGTACACTCGGGCGGCCTCGTCGGGCATGTCGACGGTACAGAGATTGATTTTCGTACCAAGCTCTTTGTCGTAGATCCTCGCCGAGTACTTCTTGCCTTTCTTGGTCACGCCGACAAACCCACACTTCGACCTTGACTTGGACACAGCCGCCGCGGCCTCCTTTCTTCCCGCCTTCACGGCCACACGCGCCTTCTTCCGGCCCGCGTCGACGCGTCTGGATTTCGCCGGCACGCCCTCCAGCTTGACGGCCGCCGCGTTCCCAGCCTCTTGGGCGGAGCGCGACTCGGCCGCGGTGACCTTGTCCACGGAGGAGGCGTGCAGGAGCGCCGCGTCATCGACGGTGGCGACCATCTGTTGCCGGATGTTGCCCCCGATGGCCTTGGCCGCGCCCGGCAGCTTGACGGCCGCCGCGTTCCCCGCATCTTGGACGACAGAGCGCGACTCGGCCGCGGTGTCCTTGGCCACGCAGAAGACGTGCAGGAGGGGCGCCTCATCGGCGGTGGCGACCATGTGTTGCGGGACGTTTCTGCCGATGGCCTCGCCCGCGCCCGGCAGCTTGACGGCCGCGGCGTTCACCGCATGTTGGACGGAGCGGGACTCGGCCGCGGTGTCCTTGCCCACGCAGCAGACGTGCAGGGGCGGCTCCTCATCGGCGGTGACCACGCCGATGGCCTTGGCCGCGCCGTGCAGTCCGAGGGCCGCCGCATCGGACGCTCTGGCGGACTCCTCGACGGCGGAGAACTCCGTCCTGACCGTGGCTACGGCCTCGTCGTCCTCCGCCGCCATTCGCGGCACCGAGGAGAAGCACGGTGAGGTTCTTGGGGTTTTGGGGACGTGTAGCCTGACCGTAGACAACGGAGACCCCCCTGGCCCTGGGGGGAGATTGGTGTCTTTGATGACTGTCGCTTGTCGCTTGTTGGCAGCCGTGCTCAGGTCCTTTCAGGTTTTCTTTTTGACTAACTCCCTACTAGCAATGTATCCGCTGTCATGGACAGTTTTTTTTTTCATAAAATTTCTCAGAGTAAAAAGAGAAAACTATGGAGAAAGTAATACCGAGGAGGAAAAAGGGTGTGATGGGTCCAAATTGCAAATATGGTGTCTTAAAACGAAGCACAAAATGGAGCCGGGCAAAGACCCGCGCGAGGCATCGAAAGAGGGGCATGCAAACGCCTCTGAAAAGTTTTGCTCGGGGCCCGATGGTCGATCTGCGGCAAGGCTGCGAGATCATCTATCCCCTGTAGCACATATCCTTCTTTTGTCTCTTTCCTTCCATCTTTTGCACTTTCTTTCTTTCACAGTAGCTCTTTTTTCAGACAGAGAGACAGTTCTGCATTGGTACATATCGTCGCTTTGTGAGAGCCACACATGTAACAAGTGTGATTGTGCTAGCATTTAAAACGTCAACATGATTTCTAGAGTACAACTTGTTCATTTCTTTCTCTGATAAGTGTTTCTAAATATAAAAAATCACGTAAATGTTTTCCGGAATTTATACACCACAAAATTTGTGTTAATTTGTGCAACTAAAGAAAGCTTAATCTTCAAATAGACAAGAAACTTAAATCAGGAAAAAAGCAGACAAGAAATTTCACTGTGTGCGGATATGAGATTTCCTTAATACAAACTGTGTTATTCACGTGCATTCTCTTAGATGTCTGGATTTTTTTGGGGAGTGTATGTGGAATTTTGGCAGATGAAAACGGAACCAATCCAAATAATGATAACAGTCACGAATTAGCACTGGTGGTATATGCGTGAGATTCTAGTGATAGGAGGAGACAGGAGAGAGCCTGTTGTGTCTTGTCCATTCATAGCACGGTGTGTGGTGTGTGAAGAGGAGCATTTGGAGGAAACAAAACGGGTGCGGATGCCGGAGCGCTGCTGCTGTGCTGCAGGCTTTTTCGAGCTAAAGAGGGTCTCAGGAAGCAGCCTGTCCGTCGTTTCGGTGCTTTGGCGGGGTCGTGAGAAAGAGGGAGTTCCTTGTGCCGTTGCCTCCTGCTGGACCCATGCCAGCATGTTCGTTCATGCGATTGACCAAGGCTTGGCTTGTTCGTTCATGCGATTGCCCGTCTTTGTGCAACGCTCGTGCTTTTTCGTCGTCGACTGCCGTACGCTGTGCGGTATATTCATTGGCTTTTTTCTTTTTGGTATAAATTCATTTTAGTATCCCAAACATATAGCTCTTGCTACCCTTCTTTTAAGGGAAAGCCTCATGGCATTTTATTCAAATCGTGGCAAGGTTAGAGCAGATGCATTCGGACGGTCCCTATATCTCGTGACCAGCATTCATATATATCAATTGCAGACTCTTAAATCCATGCACATCCATCATATACACCGATGTCACACGTAAATAACAAACGTTGGTACCAAAAATACATAGCTTTTACATAAAATTTATTTTAAGTGCACAACTCAAACATTAATCTTTTGGTTTTCATTGTGGGTCTACGTATGCTCCCCAAAAATAGTGGTTCCCTTATCAATGCATACAATCAATTGATACGAGCATTCACCCATCACACTAGAAGCAGTTATTCCATTGTGGCAGTTCTTACATCGTCAATGCATACAATCAATTGATACAAGCATTTCTGAAAACCCTCTGGTCTCTCCAATAGCCAACAACTTTTCGGTATCATGCACATTTCGTTCTCTCAGATACTCTGCTCCAAACACCCGCACAACGGCGCGAGCAGATTTGCCAATAGTCTTCAGGCATGTGCTCTCCCTCATCCTGACCATCTCACCAATGACATCTGCGGCAGTACTAGGTGCAAGCATCCATATAGCAACCGTGCATTTCTGCTTAACACGGTAAGATAGTTGGCCGCAACAATCCCTTATGAGGTTGAAGTAGTCAGCGTGTGCCTCCACTCCCTCCACAGTGCGCAAAAACAATGATTTTTGCATGCAAAAACGGCGACGAAACCATGGATCGTCCGAGAAAGCTGGGTCCAGACCAAAGCATTCCTTATGCAGTAACTGTGCTCCGGACACCCTATCCTGATTGATCACTCTTCTTCTTTTGATTGAGTCATTGAAGTTAAGAATATACTCCACATGTCGGTCAATTTTCTCTTGCATGCTCATGAGCATGGTCATGTCCACTTCTTCATTTGAATCCGACGAATGGAATAACTCCTCTTGAATGATTTGATCAAGCTCCGTCGGTCCATTCTCATTGTCTTCCGAAGCATTGGAATTCATCGTTTTCCTAAAAAGATCACATAAAACAAGATTGGACAAGACTTAAAGGAGATTGACGAGATACCATGTGCAAGTTCAAAACAGTCAGAGATCTTGTCAACGTTTTTTTTCAACGCTGGGCAGCAATCGCTTGATTTTCTTTCCAAACCAGATGCATTTTGCTGCGCTGTTCTTTTTTTAGGAGAGAACTGCTCAGCAAAACGGTTACCGCATATACTCCCTCAGTTTTTTTCACTCCGCATATAAAATTTGTTTGAAGTGAAACTACACAAACTCTGACCAAATTTATATAAAAAATATGAACATCTACAATACACAAACTATATAGTATAAAAACATATTTCATGATGCATCTGATAATATTGGTTCCATATTGTGAATATTGATGGCTTTTAATATAAAATTAGTCAAATTTTACAAAGATTGACTTTGATCAAATTTTGTCCGCAGACTAAAAAGAAATGAAGGGAGTATTATGGTCAGTTGCTAGGTTGTGGACTAACTATGCTCGATGTTTTATTTTGGGACAATGTCGCCCTTGTTTTTTGTTTTTTTAGGGACCCGATTTTTTATTTAACACAATAGATTTATAGATGTTCACATACACACATATACACTTACCCATATGAATGCACATACACACACTCTATCTCTACGAGCACCTCCAATATATTATACCGACACCATCTTGAGTTTGATGAAGTCACCACACCACATCTTGAAATTGATGACAGGCGCCTAGTAGGCAGGAACGTCTCCTCGCACTAAACAAATATCGTCAGAAAGACTAAAATAAATTTAGAAAAATACGAGCAACAATGTCAAGTTTAGAACTTGAACTTTGGTGGTTTGGTTTCATCACAAATAATCTAACTATCTAAGCTACGTTCAGTTCGCACCCTTGTTTTTTGTTGGGTTGGGGGGGGGGGGTGCGATTTGAGGGAAAAATGCAGTGTTAGTAACATACAATGTATCTTTTAAGAAAATTCAAACACATGTCGACCAAAGTGGTAATGCTAAAAGTGGTTTAAAAAATCATAATATTTTTTTAAATCACATATTTGGAAAAAAAATGTCCACGTGTTTTGAATATTTTCAGTATATTTAAAAAAATGTACATATTGTTAACATATGTTTGCACATTTAAAAAAAGTCATGCAATTTCAAAGTGTTCATGAAATCTTAAGAGTGTTCATGCTGAAAAATGTTGAAATAATTTCAATAAGTGCGCATGTATTTCCAAAAGCGTTCACACTTTTTTTCAAATGTTCATACAATAAAAATGGTATGCATCTATTTGCAAAAATGTTGACATATTTAAAAAGATTGTCCATATAATTTTAAAAAAATGTGCATGCACATTTTTTTTGATATCTTATATTATAAAAAATGAAAAGTAAAATGAATAACAAAAGTATTTAAGTAAAATAAAAATATCTAGAATTAACTGGAAAAGAGAAAAGCAAAATAAAAATAAAGATAAAGCAGGATAGAAGAAAAAGCCAAATAAGAAAACCAGAAAACAAAGCCTTGAAAAAAATGGAAAAAATATTGATTTTTGTAGGCAAAGAATAGAAAGAAAATTAATCTGCCACTACTTAGCCAGACCATGCGGTGTGCTATGGAGGACACACTACTATTGCTTGCAACAAGCGACATAGAGCAGTTTCATACCATGATCGACCCATAAGACGCAAAAGGGCTAGATGCACGCCACTCATACCTATAGTTGGGCCCAACAACCCTCTACAAATGGGCCACCTATTTACAACCATGCCCCAAGCGGTGGCCACGTCCCTGATGCGCCCCAAGCCTGCCTATAGGGAGCTTAGTAGTTTTAGTGATTCCATCGCCATGTATAAATACAATGGTTGACGCTTGTTCTTCGCCATTCTCCTTCTCGTGTTATCATTGGCATATCCCCAATCCAAGCTCAACTCATGGCTTGTTGTCAGACCAACATCAAGGTATATGCTCCTCTCATCACTCGGTTCTGTTAGGAGTGTTGATGGTATTTCAAAACATACCTAATAACATCACAATTGTTGGGTGTGGATTTGTAAGGGAGTGGGAAGTAACGTCAAGTCATGAGATGAACCCGAGGCTCATGTTTTACTAAGGTTTGGTCCCCCTTAATAGGGTAACAACCCTACTTCTGCATATATGGAATTATCTCAACTAGCAAGCAGAAGGTGCGACAACATGCCATGCCCATTGTTGAACCCATGCATACGTGTGCATTGTCTTTTATATTGAGGTTGAGCGGGTTGCAAAGCGGTAACATCAGTAGAGACGTACAACGTAGTAGGTGACAGTCCTGTGTACTAAGCGTAGTGATTAGTGCATAGTTGCAAGACCGTGCATTGGAACTACAAAATGTTTATGCTAAACTAGGAAGTGTCGCTTGAGTGCCTTTCTAGTATTCTCTCCGTCCCGTAATATAAGAGAGTTTTTGATACTAGTGTAGCTTGTTTCAGGGTTGTTATGCCTGAACTGTTATTGTCGGAGTAAGTGGCCACGGGTAGCCTAACCGACTACCCCTGGCTCTTCAGAAAATTCGTCAGGCCTTTGGGCCTTCAAGCACTCCAAGCATTTGGGCCGCCTTCCCCGGCCGGCTACCACTAAAGCCGACTCCCGGAAGGCGACCCAGCCTCGCTGACTCCAAGAAGCCGGCCAAGAAGGACGCCGACTCCTAGAAGCCGGCCACAACCACAACCACTCCAACATAACGGCGACGTGACGGGGTGTGGCCACAGTGCGGCCCACGACCCCCGAAGCCCGAGGCGGGCATGGCTACAGGAGGCCGTACGGGAGGGAGGTCTCCCGTGCGGCCCGGCACTGTAGCCACGTTAGCCTCGACGTCATCCACGACCCATTCCTGTACGACCCAAGGATTGCGGGCCCCTTCAGCCAGAGAGAGGCGTGAAGGCGGCCCGGCTTTTCCTAGTCGGCCGGGAGCATAGCCGGCCTCCAGAAGCCGGCTATGCCCTTCCTCGAAGCAGGAGCCCCATTAAGGAGACAAGACGAGGTGAGGCTACAGTGATAGCCCCCGAGGCGGCCCACTGTAGCCACGCTCACCTCGACAAAGCCCTCATCATCAGAGGCGCGGCTACAGTAAGTAGCCGCCGACAAAACCCTAGGCGGTGGGACCGGCCTGTCGACCGAGTAGCCGGCAGCCGGTGGGACCCACCAGCCGGCAGGACCCAGCAGCCGGCGGAGAACCCGGCGAGCGTAGACACTGACGGCTGGGACCAGATCCCAGTCGGATTACCATTGTACCCCCAGGGGGTAGGCCTATATAAACCCCCGGAGCACCCATGCAAAGGGTTCGCATCCAAGCATAGTTCGCTTCTGGTTCGCACTTCTGCATGTTTGGCTTCCAAGCATAGCGAACACACACACACACATAGATAGAGAGAAGCAAGAGCTAGCCTTGTTCTTCTTCTCCCTTGATCCCAACAGCTCTAGGAGCGATTGTAGCTACCCTCTATCGACTAGTGATCATGCGGAGACCCCGCAGAGCAGGACTAGGGGTGTTATCTTCTCGGAGAGCCCCGAACCTGGGTAAGATTCGCCGACGTGCATGTCTTCGCCTCATCCCGTTTCCAGGCACCGGCGACGTTTTATTGGCTCCCACAATGATAAGCCATCCCTTGGCATATGTCGCACCAACCACCCGACATTTGGCGCTCACCGTGGGGCCAGGTGCACCGTCGTTCGGAGACCTGTTCTGGACGGGAACCCTCTTCCTTCCCCGCGAGCGCAGCCAGCCTGCTGCGCCCGATGGCGCTTGCCCCGACGCGCTGCAAGGCGTTGACGACGCCTGCGCAGCGAGCCGCCTCGCCGATCTGCTCGGTGAGACTCGCATCTCCGACGAGCCTGCGTCCGACGCAGGCACCGACTACCCCGAGAGCCGCCTCGTCAGCCTCCTCGACCAACTTCACGTCTCCAGCGAGCCTGCTGCGGACATGGAGTCTGTCGGCTCCACCGACCCGATGCTCATCGACTCCGACACCGCGTCGCTCGACGCCTACCCCTCCGATGTGATGGTCTTCGACGACCCACTCCCTCGAGCTGACAGCGGCAGCAGCGCTGTCACCGAAGTGCTGGTCATCAGCCACGTCTCCAACTCGGGCGAGAATGCCCATGACGCTCAGCAAGCGGCGATGCACGACCTCTCCGTCCCCATTCCGGCCGACGCCGACGCCGAGACCCTGGAGGCACGCCGCCTTGCCCTCATCGCGGAGGGCAAGAAGATAGCCTCGATCAGACGCCTCACCGAGGCCCACCAACGCGAAGTCGACCGCGCCGCCTTCGGTACGCCGCCGCCTAGCGGCCCGAGCCGAGCCGGCTTCGTCCAGAAGCGCGGCGCGGCCGTTGCCAGCATGCTGGGCGCAGATCGCCCCGTCTACGCCACCCCGCTCGAGAATCTGCGAGCCGCTCAGGCGGCTGCAGAGGAGCTCAATGGGCTGGGAGCCGATGAGCTCCCCTACATGACGAGACGGATCCAGCAGCTGATCGACGCGACTGCAGAACGGCACGAAGCCGGCGCCCGAGCTGATAGCCATCCCCCGCGCCGGGAGCACGCCGCGACGTCCCGCTCGCCGACTGCGAGCGATGTGCGTCAGAAGAAAGACAAGGAGCCGGCTGCCAGCCGCAGCCAGACCCGCATCACTATCGAGCGCGACGCGGATGGCCGCCCTCGGGCGGTTGAACACCAAGGAAACCTGCCTCCTCCCCCGCCTCGAAGAGAAAGACGCCTCACTCCACCGCCTGTCACCCATCCGACTCTTGGCGACCGACTCGGCCGCCGAGAAGGAGTCAGCGAGAGCGACGCCCGCCACAGGATCGACCGCCTGGCTCGATCCTTGGCGTTAGAAGAAGACGATGTCGGCCCGCCATGCTTTGGCCCCCGCATCCGCGACGAGCCCTTTCCCAAAGGGTTCTCACTCCCCAGAGACACGCCCAAGTACAACGGCTCGGTGAAGCCGGAAGATTGGCTCATCGACTACTCCACAACGGCAACCGGCGCGTTGCCGTGAAGTACGTCCCCCTGATGCTGCAGGGCACGGCGCGCACATGGCTCAATAGCCTCAAGCCCTACAGCATCAACAGTTGGCTGGACTTCACCGAAGTTTTCGTCTGCAACTTCACCAGCACCTACAAGCGGCCTCCCAAGCCTCGCCAGCTCTCCCTCTGCGTCCAGGGGCCCAACGAGTCGACCCGCGACTACCTCACGCGATGGGCCGAGCTCCGCAACTCCTGCGAGGGAGTGCACGAGGTCCAGGCCATCGAGTACTTCACTGCCGGGTGCCGAGAGGGCACCCTCCTCAAGCACCGACTCCTCTGCGACGAGCCAGCTACCCTCGACGAGCTACTCGTCATCGCCGACAAATACGCTACTGCCGACTCCTCCATGAAGACCGAGCTCCGAGTGGACGCCTCGGGGAAAGTGGTTGCCCCGGCTCCCAAGCAGCCGGCTGGCGACCCCAACCGGCGCCCTTACCAGAACGACCACAAGCGCAAGGGCCCCATGCCGACTTCCTCCAGTCGGCAGGTGGCCACCATTGAAGACGAGCAGCCCGAAGAGCGGCCTGCTCCCAAGAAGAAGGGAGGCCAGCCGCCCTGGCAGCCGTCCTTCTCCTACGAACAAGCACTCGATGCTCCCTGCAAGTTCCACAGCGGCGCGAAGCCGTCCAACCATACAACACGGAAATGCCACTGGCTCACCCGCATCACCAAGGGCGAAGGGATGGTGCCGCCTCCGCCTCCCGGCCCGCCGCCTCCAGCTCCCCCGCAGCCGGCGGCCCGGCCGGCAGTCGGCGCCATCCAAGACGAGTTCCCCGAAGCGCACGACGCCTACGTCGTCTTCACAAGTCAAGTCGACGACAAGCGCAGCCGACGCCGACAGCACCAAGAAGTAAACGCAGTCGCCTCTAGCACCGCCGAGTTCATGCACTGGTCGGAAAAGCCCATCAGCTGGAGCCAGGCCGACCACCCAGAGGTGATGCCTTCGCCCGGCTCTTATGCTATGGTCTTGGACGTCACCCTTGCGACGGAGAGGCGAGCTGCCAGATTTTCCCGCGTCCTGATAGACGGCGGAAGCAGTATCAACATACTGTACCGCGATACCATGGACAAGCTGAACATCAAAGCAAAACAGCTCATGCCGAGCCGCACAGTCTTCCATGGTATCGTACCCGGCCTATCTTGCTCTCCAATCGGCAAGATCAAGATGGATGTTCTCTTCGGAGACAAAGATCATTTTTGCCGGGAAGCAATATGGTTCGAGGTGGTGGATTTGGAGAGCCCCTATCATGCACTGCTTGGCCGACCTGCTTTGGCCAAGTTCATGGCTGTGCCCCACTATGCCTACCTGAAGATGAAGATGCCGAGCTCGAAAGGGATCATCACGATAGCCGGCGACTACAAGAAGTCCATCGAGTGTGCCATGGCCAGCAGCCGGCTGGCCGAGTCCCTCGTGGTGGCAGAAGAGAAGAAGATGTTGGAACGGGTTGTGGCCATGGCCGGCAAGCAGCCGGCCTTGTCCCCCAACCCCAAGGACTGTGATGCGCAGGGCTCCTTCCAGCCTGCAAAAGAGACGAAGAAGATACCTCTAGACCCGGAGCACCCGGAGAGGTTCGCCGTGATTGGGGCGAACTTGGACAGTAAATAGGAAGGCGAGCTCGCCGACTTCCTTCGTGAGAATCGAGACATCTTTGCATGGTCCCCAAAGGACATGCCGGGTGTCCCGAAGGATTTCGCCGAGCACAAATTACATGTCCGAGCTGATGCGAAGCCGGTCAAGCAACCCCTCCGCCGACTATCAGAAGAGAAGCGAAGAATCGTGGGAGAAGAAATAGCCCGGCTCCTTGCAGCCGGCTTCATCATGGAAGTGTTTTTTCCAGAATGGCTTGCCAATCCAGTTCTGGTTTTGAAGAAGAATAACAAGTGGCGCATGTGCATAGACTACACAAGTCTGAACAAGGCCTGCCCAAAGGATCCGTTTGCTCTGCCACGGATTGACCAAGTGATAGACTCCACAGCCGGATGCGAGCTGTTAAGTTTCTTGGATGCATAATCAGGGTATCATCAGATCAAGTTGGACCCGGCTGACCGCCTCAAGACTGCCTTCATCACACCCTTTGGAGCTTTCTGCTACCTGACAATGACATTCGGCTTGAGAAACGCCGGTGCCACTTTTCAGCGTTGCATGCAGAAATGTCTCTTGAAACAACTCGGCAGAAATGCCCACGTCTACGTAGACGACATTGTGGTGAAGGCAGAGAAGCGCGGTACCCTGCTGGAAGACCTGAAGGAAACATTTGCCAACTTGCGCCGATTCCAGATCAAGCTCAACCCCGAGAAGTGCGTGTTCGGAGTGCCAGCCGGCCAGATGCTAGGTTTCCTGGTCTCCGAACGCGGCATTGAGTGCAACCCTGTCAAGATCAAGGCCATCGAGAGGATGGAGATACCCACCAAGCTGCGAGATGTGCAGAAGTTCACTGGCTGCTTAGCCTCCCTGAACCGTTTTATCAGCCGACTAGGAGAGAAGGCCCTCCCCCTGTACCGACTCATGAAGAAGTCCGCTCACTTTGAGTGGAATGATCAAGCCGACCAAACCTTCCATGAGTTGAAGAAAATGTTGACCACTCCGCCTGTCCTGGCTGCACCGACTGAGAAGGAGCCCATGCTCCTCTACATCGCCGCGACAAGCTGAGTCGTCAGCACTATTGTTGTGGTCCAGCGCCCGGAGGAAGGCCGAGCCCAGCTGGTCCAGAGGCCGGTCTACTACCTCAGCGAAGTACTATCCAGTTCAAAGCAAAACTACCCGCACTACCAGAAGATGTGCTATGGGGTGTACTTCGCTGCCAAGAAATTGAAGCCCTACTTCCAAGAGCACCCCATCATGGTCGTGTGCACTGCCCCGCTCGCCGAGATCATAGGCAGTCGGGATGCATCCGGCCGGGTGGCCAAATGGGCCATTGCCTTGGCGCCCTACACGATTTTCTATCAACCCCGCACCGCCATCAAGTCGCAAGCATTGGCCGACTTCCTCGTCGACTGGGCCGAGACCCAGTACTTACCGCCGGCTCCCGACTCTACCCATTGGCGGATGCACTTTGACGGGTCCAAGATGCGCACCGGCTTGGGAGCCGGCATCAAGTACACGCTGCAGATCCACTTCGCCGCCTCCAACAACGTGGCCGAGTACGAGGCGCTCGTACATGGGCTCCGGCTAGCCAAAGAACTCGGCATACGCCGGATCCTGTGCTACGGCGACTCCGACTTAGTGGTCCAGCAATCATCTGGCGACTGGGACGCCAAGGACGCGAACATGGCGAGCTACCGCTTCCTCGTCCAGCAGATGAGCGGATACTTCGAAGGGTGCGAGTTCCTTCATGTGCCAAGGGCCGACAACGACCAAGCAGATGCCCTAGCACGGATCGGCTCCACCTGACAAGCCATACCGACTGGCGTCTCCCTCCAGCGCCTCCTCAAGCCGTCTCCAGAGTCGGACTCCATCTTCGTACCGCCTGCGCCAGAAACAGCCGGATCCGGCTCAAGTAATTCGGCAGGCGGCACGGGGACTTTGACGACTGCCCCGGGGACTGACGTAGTCGCACCCGGCCCAGGGACTTCAGAACCCGGCCCGGGGACTGCAGCAGTCGGCCCGGGGACTGCAACGACACAAGAAGCGGCGGTCGACTCCAATACAACACCCAACCCACCCACCCGAGTCATGGTGGCCACATTAACAGCAGAAGAAGTCACAGCTCCCTCATGGGCCCAGCCCATCCTCAAGTTCCTAGTCAATAGAGAGCTGCCGACTGATGAGATCGCAGCAAGACTAGTGCAACGATGAGCCGCAGCATACACAATAATCAACAGGGAGCTTGTGAAGCGCAGCGTCACTGGAGTCTTCCAGCGTTGCGTCGAGCCAGAAAAAGGAGTGGCAATCCTCAAAGACATCCACCAAGGCGAATGCGGCCACCACGCCGCCTCAAGATCCCTCGTGGCCAAGGCTTTCCGCCATGGGTTCTTCTGGCCGACTGCCTTGGAGGATGCTAAAGAAATAGTGAAGAGTTGCAGAGGGTGTCAAGTCTTCAGTTCCAAACAACACCTGCCGGCTTCTGCTCTCAAGACCATCCCCCTCACCTGGCCTTTTGCCGTCTGGGGATTGGACATGGTGGGCCCTTTCAAGACAGCCCGCGGTGGCATGATACACCTGCTCGTTGCGGTGGACAAGTTCACAAAGTGGATCGAAGCCAAGCCCATCAAGAAGCTGAACGGGCCGACTGCCGTGACATTCATCACCGACATCACTACTCGGTACGGCGTGCCGCACAGCATCATCACCGACAACGGCACGAACTTCGCCAAAGGCGCACTGGCGCGTTTCTGCGCGACACAGGGCATCCGACTGGACTTAGCGTCCGTTGCCCACCCGCAGTTAAACGGCCAGGTCGAGCGAGGAAATGGACTTATCCTCTCCGGCATCAAGCCCCGACTGGTTGTACCACTGGAGCGATCGGCCGGCTACTGGCTCGAAGAGCTGCCGGCTGTCCTCTGGAGTCTGCGCACTACACCCAACAAGTCAACCGGCTTCACTCCATTCTTCCTTGTGTACGGTGCCGAGGCTGTCATCCCAACAGACATCGAGTTCGACTCGCCTCGGATCACCATGTACACGGAGGAGGAAGCCAAAGAAGCAAGAGAAGACGGCGTCGACCTACTGGAAGAAGGCCGGCTGTTAGCCCTCAGCCGGTCCGCCATCTACCAGCAAGGCCTGCGCCGCTACTACAACCGCAAGGTCAAGCCAAGATCCTTCCAAGAGGGCGACCTTGTGCTCCGGCTGATCCAGCGAATAGCCGGCCAACACAAGCTCTCGGCCCCTTGGGAAGGCCCCTTCGTCGTCAGCAAGGCACTCGGCAACGACTCCTACTACTTGATCGACGCGCAAAAGCCAAGAGCACGCAAGAGAGACGACTCCGGCAAGGAGTCGGAGCGACCATGGAACGCAAACCTCCTAAGACGATTTTACAGCTGAAAAGCAGTATGTATCACGCTACCCCTTTTGTATTACGTTACAAACCAACAGGCCCCCCGAACAGTACTCGGGGACTGCCTTTTATTTATCTATGAATCATGAGTGTCATATCCATGAATGTATTATTACATTTTGAATTCTTGTCCGGCACCGGGTCCGACTAGTCGGCCCGGGGACTGGCCGCCTTGAGCTATATTCTAAGTTCTTCCCAAAGTCAGCAAAGTAGTGCGCCGGCTCCCAAGTCCTCTCTTGTTGAAAGTCGCAGCTCAAAGAACTGACTGTCCGACTAGCAAGAGAGAAGACAGAAAGGACGCCCACACGAAAAATGGCTAAGGAACAACTAACCTATATAGCACAGAGATGGCCTCCATATATGCCTGCCGGCTGTCACAGCAGCCGGCTGGCCGGCTTCCTAAAAAACTTAGCTTAAGTCCGGCAGAGCTAAAAGTACTTCCCCCTCCCCAATCGGCCAAGCACCCCCCGGCTACAGATTGCAGAGCAACTGTTTGACTAGGGAGGCGGCAACTAAGGGAGGGCGGCAAAGGAAAAAAGCAGAAGGACAAAAAGCGAAAGTACAAGGAAAGACCGATTGCATAACTTATATACATAAAGCCGCCCACATGCTAGCATCAGACTTAAGTTTGAATACACCCAGTGGGTGGAATTGTGCAGACTTAACCAAATATTGTTCAAAAGTAACAAGACAGGGAAATAAAGGAAAGAAGACTAAGGTGCGACTTGGAGGCCGAGTTGGTCGGTGAAGGCAGCTCGCCGGCTGAAGGAGTGGCCGCCTAGCTGGTCCCGGCTTGACCACCTCCTGCGGCAGGAGACACGCTCGCACGCGACGTAGTGCTGGAGGCGCGGTCAGGCTGGCCGGCTACTCCGCCAGCCGGCTCGACGTCTTCACCCTCCTCCCCTCCTCCTCTTCGCCCTCGTCGCTGGAGTCGATCTCCTCCGCCGAGTCCTCGCCACACGCCGGGTCCAGCCCGAACCAATCTTCCGGCTGAGCGACTCCATTGTCGTCCACCTCGGGGGCGAAGACGTTGGTGTCGGTGTAGTCGGCGATCGCCGAAGCCCGCCAAATGATGGCCGGCCGCGCCGGCTCCAGCTCCGTGTCGGCTTGCTGCCGCCAGGTGGCCAGCTGGTCCAGATTCAGGCCTGGGTACCAGGCCTTGACAAACTCCAGCGCCCGCCCGGCGCCGGAGCGAGCCGCTGACGCCTTCCAAGCCTCGAAGCGACCGACGGCCACCTCCAGCCAGTCGGCGGTCCGACTGGGAGTGCGCGGGATCACTTGGCCAGGCCAGAGGGCGGCCAGGACCTGCGACCCGGCACGCTGAAGCCGGCGGAGCAGCCTGTGAGCCGGCTGGATGCGAGCCTGGATCGCCAGGAGCTGCTCCTCCAGCGAGCGGCCGGCGGTCGGCGAGATCTCGAAGCCGGCTTGCCTCTTCGCCTGGCGACGAGCTTCGATGGCCTGGTTGGCGGCAGTGGAATAGCCGGGGAAGTACTCTGCGCAAAGAAGAAAAGAAAAGAAGAACCCCAAATCAGAAAAACAAGTCAAAGTGACAGATGGCAAGAAAGGACGAAGGAGTAGACGACTTACCGTCAACCAGATCCTCAATCTGGCCATAGCCGGAGACCAGAGTCTGCCTGGCCTCGTCCCAGCCGGCCGCCTCCGTCTCGAACTCGGTCTGGAGGGTGGCTTCGCGGTCCTGCACGGCCTTCAGCGCCGCCTTGTGGCTTTCCTCCTGGTCGGCCAGCTTCCTGACCAGGCGGTCGCGCTCCTGCACCAAGGCGGCAAGCTCCACGTCCTTGGCACGAAGAGCAGTCTGGGACTCCCCCAGCTGTGCCCTCAGACTGGTGTTGGACGCTGCAGAGATAGAAGAAGAAGAACAATGAGAAACTATCAAGGAAGATCCGAGCCGACTGCTCAGCAGTCGGCCCGAATCTCCGGGACTACACCCAGTGGGTGCGCTGACGCGCCCCCACATGAGATAAAGATCAAGTCACATACCTCGGCTTTCAGTGAGATCGGCGGTCTTCTGCGTCAGCTCCCGAGCTTGGGAGTTGAAGGCGGCCGCCCGGAGGTTGTGGTAGTCCTGCAAGACGGACAGAAGACCGACGTGAGAACGAAAGCAGCAAAAGCAAAATCTCCAAGAAGTT
The DNA here is from genome assembly GCF_018294505.1 of Triticum aestivum. Classification (NCBI taxonomy): domain Eukaryota; kingdom Viridiplantae; phylum Streptophyta; class Magnoliopsida; order Poales; family Poaceae; genus Triticum; species Triticum aestivum. The sequence goes on from NC_057808.1 coordinate 371,765,770, forward strand.
CCAAGCCGCCTGCTCAGCAGCCGACTCGGAACTCGAGGACTAGACCCAGTGGGTGCGCTGACGCGCCCCCACGAGAGAAATCAAGATCAAGATGAGAATACTAACCCGGATGGCTGCCCGCGTGGCGAGGAATTCATCGGTGAACTGCCTCAGCGCCGCGGCTTGGCTCTGGAGCCGGGTCCGGACGTCTTGTGTTGCGATGTTCACCACGGCTGTCCCTCCGCCTGGCATCCACCCGGAGGTAGCGCTGGCCGCCTCCGCGTCTTGGGCTGACGAGCTGGAGCCCACGGCCGGCCGTGGCTCCGACGCCGCTTTCTGCGGCTCTGACGCGGCCTTCCCTGCGCGCCGGCTTGGCGGAACCCGGACCGCCACCTCAGCTCCCGCGGCCGGCTCGCCTTCCGCCGACTGTGCGGGCGCAGGCTCAGTCTGGCCGCCTTGGGCCGCCCTAGTCGGAGGAGTTGGCCCGGGCGCCTCCCTCAAGAAGATGACGTCGTTGCCGCTCCCTCCCGGACCCGGCTGGGAACCGCTGGCTCCCCCTGGCGAGGAATCCGCGTCCCCGGGCGCCATGGTGCGCAGGGGGGTGGCCATCAAGGCCTCCCCTGCCGCCGCTTCGGCCTCGGCCTCTGCCTGGGCCTTGGCTGCAGCCTCGGCGAGCGCCTTCGCCGCCTCCTCCTCCCGAGCTGCCTGGGCGGCGGCTGCCCTCCGTGCCTCCGCCTCCCGCGCTTCCTGCTCCTCCCGCACCTCCTGCGCGTTCTTTTCCGTCGCCTCCAGGAGGGCGGCACGGGGATCTACGCGGCGGGTGGTGCTCCCAGAGCCCCCTGGCGACTCGACAATGGAGCCGGCAGCCACCCGCTCGAGTGACAGTGGAGCTCTGATCAAAGAAAAGAAGACAAAGGTTCAGAAAACCACCCAAGAAAAGAAAGAAGGAGAATACACAGAAAGAGAGAAAGCTTACGCTGACACAGCCTGCGGCTGCTTCACCACTTTGCGGAAACAAGCCGCCTTCGCGGCCGCCTCTTCCCGCCTGGTGGCCGCCGCCCCACCCCTGGGCTTCTTCGTCCGGCTACCGAACATGCCCTGGGTGGCGCGACGTTTCTGGCCTCTACCCCGAGCAGGCTGCGCGACGGAGGAGCCCGCGCCGCGTCCGGAGGCCGGCTGGCGGGGCGGGACGGCTTCGGCTTCGTCCTCGTCCGGCCAGTCGTCGAAGGTCGCAGAGAACCCGACGCCGCCTGCTTCGCCGCCGGCTTGGCCACCGGCCGGCTCGGCGGCGTCCTCCATATGGACCGCCCCCAGATCGGGGTCCTCCTGGTCGTGCTCGATCTGGTCGGGGACGAAGCGGCGTTCCATGTCCGCTCCGCCGGCCGGCCGAAGCAGAGGATTCTGTCAAAAGAGTGAGCCGACTGAGTTAGAGTCGGCCCAGAGGGACTCGGCGACAAAGCTGAGAGAGAAAAAGAGAAAAAGAGAAGGGGAGCGTACCGTAGGCGGAGGATTGGCGCGACTGTATGGCTCCTTGCCGAATTGCCAATTATCGGAAAGCTGGCAGTTGGCGAGGTAGTTCACCATGTCGGCAGCGTCGGCCTGCGGCATCTCCTTGGTACACATCCGGCACGGATCGAGCTGGCCGCTCATCTGACAGATCAGATGAGGCCGGCTCTGGAGCGGGAGGACCCGGCGCGTGACGAACGCGGCCAGGAGGTCGGACCCCGTCAGGCCCTCCGCCTGGACCATCACCCGCAGGCGGGCGACGACGGCGTTTCCTCCCTGCGACAGCGTCACCGCCCGGAAGGACCACTAGGGCAGCCTCCCCGCCGGTGGGCCGGCTACGTAAGCCGGCAGGTTGATGTAGTCGCCCCGTGGAGCGATGTTCCGCATGTAGAAGTATGAATTCTGCCACTTCTTCACCGATTGGATCAGCGTGATGATGGGGAAGGGGTTGTCGGCGCCCGATCTCCGCGACGCGATGAAGGCGCCAGTGTGGGCCGGCACGCCCTTGCTGCGCGTGCCCAGCTTCGACTGGAAGAACTCCCCCCAGAGCTCGAGGGTGGGGAGAACGCCGAGATAGCCCTCGCACAGGGTGACGAAGGCCGACAGCAGCACCACCGCGTTGGGGGTGAGGTGGTGCGGCTGGAGCTGATAGAAGTCCAGCCAGGAGCGGAAGAAGGCGCTCACTGGCAGGCCGAAGCCGCGCAGGAAGTGCGAGCGGAAGACCACCCGCTCGCCATCCCGCGGCGCCGGCCTGATTTCCTTCTCCGGTGTGAGGCGGACCTCCACTTTGTCCGCGCTGGGCAGACGCCGGGTGTCGCGGAGGAAGTCGATGTGGTCGCTATGGACGATGGAGCCGTCCCAATCCCCGCCAAGCTGCTCTACGTGGGGAGGCATATCGGAAGCTAGCACGGCGGCGGAGGAGCGTGTGGAGGAAGAGCGCGGCGGCGAGGCGCTGTCGCGAGAACGAGCAAGGCAAGAAGACGGAGGAAGCGGGAGGAGCGTGCGAGGGCCTGCCGCCCTCCACCTCCCCCTACTTATAGCTTCACGCGGCCGAAGAGGCCGGACGTGGGGGGGGGAGACGTGGGATTAACTGCGCCCACTCCCCCCACGTCTCGCGTTTATTACGCATAAGTGCGAGCCGAAACTGCCGCACGGAACGTGCGGGCGGTTTCGGGATACAAGGGATCCGCGCCTGGGCCGGGGCGCGGACGTGGCGGGCCCCCTCTCCGCGGCGACGTCCCGTCACGCGCGTGGGCTGGCAGGCTTTCCGGCTACGTGGCTCGCCGTTGGCCCGCGGCCGGCCCGCGGCCCGGCTCACGTGCCAGCGGGTTCCCGCCCTCCGACTCCAGAGGATTTCGGCTCAGGCGGCGTGCCTGACCAAGGCCGGCTCCCAGCTGCCGGCTTATCATGATAGGAAGCTGTTCGAGCTTCTTGAACCCTACTAAAACTCAAAGCCCGATCAGCTTCGGGGACTACTGTCGGAGTAAGTGGCCACGGGTAGCCTAACCGACTACCCCTGGCTCTTCAGAAAATTCGTCAGGCCTTTGGGCCTTCAAGCACTCCAAGCATTTGGGCCGCCTTCCCCGGCCGGCTACCACTAAAGCCGACTCCCGGAAGGCGACCCAGCCTCGCTGACTCCAAGAAGCCGGCCAAGAAGGACGCTGACTCCTAGAAGCCGGCCACAACCACAACCACTCCAACATAACGACGACGTGACGGGGTGTGGCCACAGTGCGGCCCACGACCCCCGAGCCCGAGGCGGGCATGGCTACAGGAGGCTGTACGGGAGGGAGGTCTCCCGTGCGGCCCGGCACTGTAGCCACGTTAGCCTCGACGTCATCCACGACCCATTCATGTACGACCCAAGGACTGCGGGCCCCTTCAGCCAGAGAGAGGCATGAAGGCGGCCCGGCTTTTCCTAGTCGGCCGGGAGCATAGCCGGCCTCCAGAAGCCGGCTATGCCCTTCCTCGAAGCAGGAGCCCCATTAAGGAGACAAGACGAGGTGAGGCTACAGTGATAGCCCCCGAGGTGGCCCACTGTAGCCACGCTCACCTCGACAAAGCCCTCATCATCAGAGGCGCGGCTACAGTAAGTAGCCGCCGACAAAACCCTAGGCAGTGGGACCGGCCTGTCGACCGAGTAGCCGGCAGCCGGTGGGACCCAGCAGCCGGCAGGACCCAGCAGCCGGCGGAGAAGCCGGCGAGCGTAGACACTGACGGCTGGGACCAGATCCCAGTCGGATTACCATTGTACCCCCGGGGGGTAGGCCTATATAAACCCCCCGGAGCACCCATGCAAAGGGTTCGCATCCAAGCATAGTTCGCTTCTGGTTCGCACTTCTGCATGTTTGGCTTCCAAGCATAGCGAACACACACACACATAGATAGAGAGAAGCAAGAGCTAGCCTTGTTCTTCTTCTCCCTTGATCCCAACAGCTATAGGAGCGATTGTAGCTACCCTCTATCGATCTAGTGATCATGCGGAGACCCCGCAGAGCAGGACTAGGGGTGTTATCTCCTCGGAGAGCCCCGAACCTGGGTAAGATTCGCCGGCGTGCATGTCTTCGCCTCATCCCGTTTCCAGGCACCGGCGACGTTTTATTGGCTCCCACAATGATAAGCCATCCCTTGGCATATGTCGCACCAACCACCCGACAGTTATGCTTGCCTCCACTGAATGAAGAGATGTTGTGTGTTGAGCTGAAAACACTCGTGGATTGCATAGTTCAAGAGGTAGCTTGTTGATTCTAAGATGGCTGGTAATGTTGATCATGCTAGTGTACCAAATAGAACACCTGTGGATGGTGTGTTGGGATTGTCTGCGGGGGTAATGTGGGCTTTTAAATCATCGTGAGACAACGTAGAGGTCAAACACGGCTTTTAAATCGTCATGATAGCTAGAAGCACATAAAACCAAGATTATACGCGTCATTTTACTGTGGAGCAGTAAAGAAAATCAAAAAACGCGAAAAATTGAACCCTTGTGAATCTAGATTCGTAGTTCTTATACTATAGAGGTTTTTACAAATATTTATATTATTCTTTTATCAAAATGGATGTGTGTGCCAACACATATGACTGAACTTACATCTGCAGATATATGGTTCACTAAGTTATACTCCTACTAAGTACTACCATGTTTTGTGGAATCATATATATTAAAATTCCTGCCGTTCAATTGATAAAATGGACATGTGACACGTCTCCGCCGTATCTACTTTTCCAAACACTTTTGCCCTTATTTTGGACTCTAACTTGCATGATTTGAATGGAATTAACCCGGACTGACGCTGTTTTCAGCAGACTTTCCATGGTGTTATTTATGTGCAGAAACAAAAGTTCTCGGAATGACCTGAAACTCCACGGAACATATTTTTGGAAAATATTAAAAATACTGGAAGAAGAATCCACGTCAGGGGGGCCTCCACCTGTCCACGAGGGTGGGGGGCGCGCCTGCCCCCTGGGCGCGTCCCCCTGCCTCGTGGGCCCCCTGGAGCTCCACCGAGCTCAACTCCAACTCCATATATTCGTGTTCGGGGAGAAAAAAACCAGAGAGAAAGATTCATCGCGTTTTACGATGCGGAGCCGCCGCCAAGCCCTAAAACCTCTCGGGAGGGCTGATCTGGAGTTCGTTCGGGGCTCTGGAGAGGGGAATCCGTCGCCATCGTCACCATCAACCATCCTCCGTCATCAATTTCATGATGCTCACCGCCGTGCGTGAGTAATTCCATCGTAGGCTTGCTGGACGGTGATGGGTTGGATGAGATCTATCATGTAATCGAGTTAGTTTTATTAGGGTTTGATCCCTAGTATCCACTATGTTCTGAGATTGATGTTGCTATGACTTTGCTATGCTTAATGCTTGTCACTAGGGCCCGAGTGCCATGATTTCAGATCTAAACCTATTATGTTTTCATGAATATATGTGAGTTTTGATCCTATCTTGCAAGTCTATAGTCACCTACTATGTGTTATGATCCGGCAACCCCGAAGTGACAATAATCGGGACCACTCCCGGTGATGACCATAGTTTGAGGAGTTCATGTATTCACCATGTGTTAATGCTTTGGTCTGGTACTCTATTAAAAGGAGGCCTTAATATCCCTTAGTTTCCGCTAGGACCCCGCTGCCACGGGAGGGTAGGACAAAAGATGTCATGCAAGTTCTTTTCCATAAGCACGTATAACTATATTCGGAATACGTGCCTACATTACATTGATGAATTGGAGCTAGTTCTGTGTCACCCTAGGTTATGACTGTTACATGATGAACCGCATCCGGCATAATTCTCCATCACAGATCCAATGCCTACGAGCTTTTCACATATTGTTCTCCGCTTATTTACTTCCCCGTTGCTATTGTTACAATCACTACAGAACCCAAAAATATTACTTTTGCTACCGTTACCGTTACTTCCATACTACTTTGCTACTAAATACTTTGCTGCAGATATTAAGTTATCCAGGTGTGGCTGAGTTGACAACTCAGTTGCTAATACTTGAGAATATTCTTTGGCTCCCCTTGTGTCGAATCAATAAATTTGGATTGAATACTCTACCCTCGAAAACTGTTGCGATCCCCTATACTTGTGGGTTATCAAGACTATTTTCTGGCGCCGTTGCCGGGGAGCATAGCTCTATTCTTTGAGTCACTTGGGATTTATATCTGCTGGTCACTATGAGGAACTTGAAAGACGAGAAAACAAAAATTTATCCCTCAACTACGAGGGGAGGTAAGGAACTGCCATCTAGCTCTACACTTGATTCACCTTCTATTTTGAGTAAGCTTGCGACACCTAAACCTGCTTCTGCTATTAATTCTGATGTGTCGCATGTTATTGATGATGCCACTTCTGCTATGCATGATACTCATGATGAAACTACTTCTATGCTTGATACTACTGTGCCACTTGGTGAATTCCTTGATGAACAACTTGCTAGGGCTAGAGAGAATGAAATTATTGAAACCGACAATATTGATGATAGTGATGATGAAGACTCGCCCCCTAATAAATATGAATTGCCTATTGTGCCTGAGGGCTATGTTATGGATGAAGAAGCTGCTAGAGCTATTCTTTCTTGCAATGATAGATATGATCTTAAGAAGTTATTAGCTAAATGGAAGCAGCAATCTCTTAATGCTAGAATGAAACCTGACCCTGCTTTTGCTACTTCACCTATCTGTGTTACCGATAAGGATTATGAATTCTCTATTGATCCTGATATAATTACTTTGGTTGAATCTGATCCTTTCTATAGCTATGAATCTGAAACTGTTGTGGCACATCTTACTAAATTAAATGATATAGCCACCCCGTTCACTAATGATGAGAGAACTCGCTACTTTTACATCCTTAAAATATTTCCATTCTCATTAAAGGGTGATGCTAAGATATGGTTTAATTCTCTTGATCCTGGTTGTGTGCGTAGTCCACAGGATAAGATTTATTACTTCTCTGCTAAATATTTCCCTGCTCATAAGAAACAAGCTGCTTTAAGGGATATATATAATTTTGTGCAAATTGAAGAAGAGAGTCTCCCACAAGCTTGGGGGAGGCTTCTCCAATTACTTAATGCTTTGCCTGATCAACCTCTTAAGAAAAATGAAATACTTGATATCTTTAATAATGGACTAACCGATGCTTCCAGAGATTACCTGGATAGTTGTGCTGGTTTTGTTTTCAGGGAAAGAACACCGGATGAAGCTGAAATTCTATTGAATAATATGTTGACAAATGAAAATAATTGGACACTTCCTGAGCCAACTCCTGAGCCTATTCCTAAACCAACTCCGAAGAAGAGGGGTGTTCTATTTCTCAGTCCTGAAGATATGCAAGAGGCAAAGAAATCTATGAAAGAAAAAGGTATTAAAGCTGAAGATGTTAAGAATTTACCTCCTATTGAAGAAATACATGGTCTTAATTTACCGCCTGTTGAAGAAACATATGATCTTAATTCATCACCTATTGAAGAAACACATGGTCTTGATAACCCGACACAGGTAGTAAAGGTAAATTCTCTCTATAGATATGGTAAAGCTGAAATCCCTCCTACTAAGTTTGCTAGCCAATGTTTGGATGAGTTTGATAACTTTATGGTTAAGCAAGAAGATTTTAATGCTTATTTTGGTAGACAATTAAAACAAAATGCTTATATGATTGAACACTTGGGTGATTATATGTCTAGAGTTAAAGGTGAACTTAAACTCATTAGTAAACATGCTTCTATGGTTACCACTCAAATAGAACAAGTACTTAAATCTCAAAATGATTTGCTCAATGAATTGAATAATAAGAATAATGACTATGCTGTTAGAGTGGCTACTAGAACTGGTAAAATGACTCAGGAACCTTTATATCCTGAAGGCCATCCTAAGAGAATTGAGCAGGATTCTCAGAGAAATAATATTGATGCACCTAGTCCTTCTAAAAATAAGAAAAAGAAAAATGATAGGACTTTGCATGCTTCTAGTGAACCTGTTATTGACACACCTGAGATTCCCAATGATATTTCTATTTCTGATGCTGAAACACAATCTAGTAATGAAGATGAAACTAGTGATAATGTTAATGATGATGTTCATGTTGATGCTCAACCTAGTAATGATAATGATATAGAAATTGAACCTGTAGTTGATCTTGATAACCCACAATCAAAGAATCAACGTTATGATAAGAGAGATTTTGTTGCTAGGAAACATGGTAAAGAAAAAGAACCATGGGTTCAGAAACCCATGCCTTTTCCTCCCAAACCATCCAAGAAAAAGGATGATGAGGATTTTGAGCGCTTTGCTGAAATGATTAGACCTATCTTTTTGCGTATGCGATTGACTGATATGCTCAAAATGAATCCTTATGCTAAGTATATGAAAGAAATTGTTACTAATAAAAGAAAGATACCGGAAGCTGAAATTTCTACCATGCTTGCTAATTATACTTTTAAGGGTGGAATACCTAAGAAACTAGGAGATCCAGGAGTACCCACTATACCATGCTCCATTAAAAGAAATTATGTTAAAACTGCTTTATGTGATCTTGGAGCCGGTGTTAGTGTTATGCCTCTCTCTTTATATCGTAGACTTGATTTGAATAAGTTGACACCTACTAAAATATCCTTGCAAATGGCTAATAAATCAACTGCTATACCTATCGGTATTTGTGAGGATGTGCCTGTTGTGGTTGCAAATGTTACTATTTTAACAGACTTTGTTATCCTTGATATTCCCGAGGACGATAGTATGTCTATTATTCTTGGAAGACCCTTTTTGAATACTGCAGGGGCTGTTATTGATTGCAACAAAGGCAATGTCACTTTTCATGTTAATGGTAATGAGCATACGGTACACTTTCCGAGGAAACAACCTCAAGTTCATAGTATAAACTCTATTGGAAAAATTCCATCGATTATTATTGGAGCCTTTGAATTTCCTCTTCCTACTGTCAAAAAGAGATATGATATTCTTATTATTGAGGATGTGCATATCCCCGTTGAGGTAACATAGTGTTATTCAAAATTTCTCCGGTTCCATCTTAGTCAGAATGAGTTTGTTAACAAGACTTGATCAACCTTGTTAGTGGATTCCTTTTGATGAGCATGAGATGGATGAAGTTAGAAAGCACAACCTTCTGTACCCTCTCTCTGCTTTCTGTTATTTAGTTGAAATAAAGTAAAAATAGTATTTTTCTGTCTGTTTTTTGAATTATCCGTGCAATATAAAAATACCCCGAAAATAAAAGTTCTCCAAATGCCCCGAAATTGAAATATGATTTTTTCTGGAATATTTGAGAATATTTGGCACTGAGAACACAGCAGGCGGAGCAAGCACCTGGCCACGAGGGTCCAGGGCGCGCCCCCTGCCTCGTGGGCCCACGGTGGTTCCCCTCCACTCATTCCAGCACCCACACACTTCTTCTTCCTCCCAAAAAAATCACCATCCAGCTCAAGCATGAGTTCTAGCTCATTTTGCTGCGATTTTCGATCTCCTTGCTCAAAGCACCTCTCACAAAATTGCTTGGGGGGATTGTTCCTTGCTATGTGACTCCTCCATTGGTCCAATTAGTTTTTGTTCTAGTGCTTTATTAATTGCAAATTTGTGCTGCCTAGGTGACCATGTTCTTGAGCTTGCATGTCAAATTTATATGGTTCCAAGTAGTTCTAATGCTTGATATAGGCTCTAGGCGCTTGTAGGAGTAGTTGCTATCAATTTTGTTGAGCTTGATTCACTTTTATTTGAAGTTACTAAAAATTTCAGAATTTTTTAGAAAATAATGAAGAGATTTTTGAGGGGCTCATCGAGCCGAAGCTCGAAGGAAAAGCAAAGGGAAGAAGCAGAGAGGCCCAAATATAATCTGCCTCGCACCACGGAGGTTCGGCCGTGTGAATGGCCTTCCGATGATTTCTTGAGAGCAGCCGGGATTTATGATGACTTTTATGAATTGGCTGGGAATGCAGGCCTCACCGACTTCCTCCGCGACCAACGTGAACAGTATCTCTTACTCACCAATACTTTTGTGCAAAACTTCTACTATTATCCTAGGGAATCACCTCCTTCAGTAGTGTTTCATTTATATGATGTGGTTAAGAAGATGCCATTAGATGAATTTTGCAAGGTTTGCATACCTTTCGAGGGTAGTTTAGAGGAACCACATCGTAAAGATGTGGACGGGTTTATTGATACTATTACTGTAGGGGAAACTAGGAAGGTTTCCGATGCAAGAATCACTAGCATACATTTTCCTGTTCTACGTTACTTTGCTATATTTGCTAGTAGATGCTTAATTGGTCGCGGAAACTGTGGAAACCTTAGTGTTCCTGATATTATTATTTTGTTCCATGGTTTATTCCACGATGACTCTGTTAGTATGGACGGTATTATTGCCAAACGGTTAAGTCTGAACCGTACAAAGGGCCCCATCTTTCGAGGTGTCTATGCTTCACGCCTTGCTGCATATTATAACATACCTATTAGGCACTATGAAAAAGAAGAAAAATTGTTGCCCACTGTTTATTTAGATTACAAGAGTATGGTAGCGCATGATTTTATTGTTAAAAATAGGGAAGGGGAGCTTAAATACAAATTTTTCTTTGATAAACATCATCCTGAGACTATTACCTTGCTTGCTCCTTCTTTGTTCGATTTATCTGCAGGCCCGTATCTCGTTTCGTTGGCGGCCATTCACGCCTACCGGAACCCTACATCAGCCACAGAGCCAGAGCCGGAACCACAATTTGATCCTCCACGACAGTCTAACTACTATTGGGATCCGGAGATGATTCAACCAGTGGTAATCAGGGGCTTCTTCATCTCAGTACGACCCCAACTACAACTATGTGTTGGGGAACGTAGCAGAAATTTAAAATTTTCTACGCATCACCAAGATCAATCTATGGAGTTTACTAGCAACGAGAGGGAAGGAGTGCATCTACATACCCTTGTAGATCGCGATGCGGAAGCGTTCAAGAGAACGGGGTTGATGGAGTCGTACTCGTCATGATCCAAATCACCGATGATCCTAGCGCCGAACGGACGGCACCTCCGCGTTCAACACACGTACGGAGCAGCGACGTCTCCTCCTTCTTGATCCAGCAAGGGGGGAGGAGAGGTTGATGGAGATCCAGCAGCACGACGGCGTGGTGGTGGAAGTAGCGGGATCCCGGCAGGGCTTCGCCAAGCGCAAGCGGGGAGGAAGAGGTGTCACGGGAGGGAGAGGGAGGCGCCAGGGCTTAGGATGTTGCTGCCCTCCCTCCCCCCCACTATATATAGGGCCAAGGGAGAGGGGGGGGGGCGCAGCCTTGGCCCTTCCTCCAAGGAAGGGTGCGGCCAGGGAGGAGTCCTTCCTCCCCAAGGCACCTCGGAGGTGCCTTCCCCCTTTAGGACTCTCCCTTTTTCTTATCTCTTGGCGCATGGGCCTCTTGGGGCTGGTGCCCTTGGCCCATATAGGCCAAGGCGCACCCCCTACAGCCCATGTGGCCCCCCGGGGCTGGTGGACCCCCTTGGTGGACCCCCGGACCCCTTTCGGCACTCCCGGTACAATACCGATAAAGTGCGAAACTTTTCCGGCGACCAAAATAAGACTTCCCATATATAAATGTTTACCTCCGGACCATTCCGGAACTCCTCGTGACGTCCGGGACTCCGAACAACTTTCGGGTTACCGCATACTAATATCTCTACAACCCTAGCGTCACCGAACCTTAAGTGTGTAGACCCTACGGGTTCGGGAACCATGCAGACATGACCGAGACGTTCTCCGGTCAATAACCGACAGCGGGATCTGGATACCCATGTTGGCTCCCACATGTTCCACGATGATCTCATCGAATGAACCACGATGTCGGGGATTCAATCAATCCCGTATACAATTCCCTTTGTCTATCGGTATGTTACTTGCCCGAGATTCGATCGTCGGTATCCCTATACCTTGTTCAATCTCGTTACCGGCAAGTCTCTTTACTCGTTCCGTAACTCACATCATCCCGTGATCAACTCCTTGGTCACATTGTGCACATTATGATGATGTCCTACCAAGTGGGCCCAGAGATACCTCTCCGTTTACACGGAGTGACAAATCCCAGTCTCGATTCGTGCCAACCCAACAGACACTTTCAGAGATACGTGTAGTGCACCTTTATAGCCACCCAGTTACGCTGTGACGTTTGGTACACCCAAAGCATTCCTACGGTATCCGGGAGTTGCACAATCTCATGGTCTAAGGAACTGATACTTGACATTAGAAAAGCTCTGAGCAAACGAACTACACGATCTTGTGCTAGGCTTAGGATTGGGTCTTGTCCATCACATCATTCTCCTAATGATGTGATCCCGTTATCAATGACATCCAATGTCCATGGTCAGGAAACCGTAACCATCTATTGATCAACGAGCTAGTCAACTAGAGGCTTACTAGGGATATGGTGTTGTCTATGTATCCACACATGTATCTAAGTTTCCTATCAATACAATTCTAGCATGGATAATAAACGATTATCATGAACAAGGAAATATAATAATAACCAATTTATTATTGCCTCTAGGGCATATTTCCAACAGTCTCCCACTTGCACTAGAGTCAATAATCTAGTCCACATCACCATGTGATTAACACTCATAGGTCACATCACCATGTGACCAACATCCAAAGAGTTTACTAGAGTCAACAATCTAGTTCACATCACTATGTGATTAACACTCAATGAGTTCTGGTTTGATCATGTTATGCTTGTGAGAGAGGTTATTAGTCAACGGGTCTGAACCTTTCAGATCCGTGTGTGCTTTACGAATATCTATGTCATCTTGTGGATGCTACCACGCGCTATTTGGAGCCATTTCAAATAACTGCTCTACTATACGAATCCGTTTTACTACTCAGAGTCATCCGGATTAGTGTCAAAGTTCGCATCGACGTAACTCTTTACGACGAACTCCTTTTCACCTCTATAATTGAGAAAATTCCTTAGTCCACTAGATACTAAGGATAAGTTCGACCGCTGTCATGTGATCCATTCCCGGATCACTATTGTACCCCTTGACCAACTCATGGCAAGGCACACTTCATGTGCGGTACACAGCATAGCATACTGTAGAGCCTACGTCTGAAGCATAGGGGACGAACTTCGTCCTTTCTCTCTCTTCTGCTGTGGTCAGGTCTTGAGTCTTACTCAATACTCACACCTTGTAACACAGCCAAGAACTCCCTCTTTGCTGATCTATTTTGAACTCTTTCAAAATCATGTCAAGGTGTGCGTTCTTTGAAAGTATCATCGGGCGTCTTGATCTATCTCTATAGATCTTGATGCCCAATATGTAAGCAGCTTTATCTTGGTCTTCCTTTGAAAAACTCCTTTCAAACAACCCTTTATGCTTTCCAGAAATTTTACATCATTTCGGATCAACAATATGTCATTCACATATACTTATCAGAAATGTTGTAGCGCTCCCACTCACTTTCTTGTAAATACAAGTTTCTAACAAACTTTGTATAAAACTAAAAACTTTGATCACTCAATCAAAGCGTATATTCTGACTCCGAGATGCTTGCTCTAGTCCATGGAAGGATCGCTGGAGCTAGCATACCTTTTAGCATCCTTAGGATCGACAAAACCTTTCTGATTGTATCACATACAACCTTTCCTTACGAAAACTGGTAAGGAAACTTGTTTTGACATCCATCTGCCAGATTTCATAAATGCAGCTAATGCTAACATGATTCCGACGGACTTCAGCATCGCTACGGATGAGAAAATCTCATCGTAGTCAACTCCTTGAACTTGTGGAAATACTCTTTGCCACAAGTCGAGCTTCATGGACGGTAACATTACCGTCCACGTCCGTCTTCTTCTCAAAGATCCATTTATCTCGGATTTCATGGCTTCTAACCATTTGTCGGAATATGGGCCCACCATCACTTCTCCATAGCTCGTAGGTTCAGTATTGTCCAACAACATGATATCTCAGACAGGATCACGTACCACTCTGAAGTAGCACGCATCCTCGTCGTCCTACGAGGTTTGGTGGTGACTTGATCCAAAGTTTCATGATCACTATCATAAGCTTCCACTTCAATTGGTATAGGTGCCACAGGAACAACTTCCTGTGCCCTGCTACACACTAGTTGAAGTGACGGTTCAATAACCTTATCAAGTCTCCACCATCCTCCCACTCAATTCTTTCGAGAGAAACTTTTTCTCGAGAAAGGACTCGTTTCTAGAAGCAATTACTTTTGCTTCCAGATCTGAAATAGGAGGTATACCCAACTGTTTTGGGTTTTCTATGAAGATGCATTTATCCGCTTTGGGTTCGAGCTTATCAGCCTGAAACTTTTTCACATAAGCGTCGCAGCCCCAAACTTTTAAGAAACGAACTCTTAGGTTTCTCTAAACGGTGTCGTATCAACGGAATTGCGTGGTGCCCTATTTAAAGTGAATGCGGTTGTCTCTAATGCCTAACCCATAAACGATAGTGGTAATTCGATAAGAAACATCATGGTATGCACCATATCCAATAGGGTGCAGTTATGATGTTCGGACACACCATCACACTATGGTGTTCCAGGCGGTATTAATTGTGAAACACTTTCCACAATGTCTTAATTGTGTGCCAAACTCGTAACTCAGATACTCATCTCTATGATCATATCACAGACATTTTATCCTCTTGTCACGACGATCTTCAACTTCACTCTGAAATTACTTGAACCTTTCAATAATTCAGACTTGTGTTTCATCAAGTAAATACACTCAGCATCTACTCAAATCATCTGTGAAGTAAGAACATAACGATATCCACTGCATGCCTCAGCACTCATTGGACTGCATACATCAAAATGTATTACTTCCAATAAGTTGCTCTCTTGTTCCATCTTACTGAAAACGAGGCCTTTCAGTCATCTTGCCCATGTGGTATGATTTGCATGTCTCAAGTGATTCAAAATCAAGTGAGTCCAAACGATCCATCTGCATGGAGTTTCTTCATGCATATATACCAATAGACATGGTTCGCATGTCTCAATCTTTTCAAAAACGACTGAGTCCAAAAATCCATCTACATGGAGCTTCTTCATGCGTTCTATACCAATATGACTCAAATGGCAGTGCCACAAGTATGTGGTACTATCATTACTATTTTATATCTTTTGTCACGAACATGTGTATCACTACGATCGAGATTCATTTTAGGTGCAAGACCATTGAAGGTATTATTCAAATAAACAGAGTAACCATTATTCTCCTTAAATGAATAACCGTATTGCGATAAACATAATCCAATCATGCTCAACGCAAACACCAAATCTCGATGGTAGAGGGAGCATGCGATGCTTGATCACATCAACCTTGGAAACACTTCCAACACACATCGTCATCTCACCTTTATCCAGTCTCCATTTATTTCGCAGCTTTTATTTCGAGTTACTAACACTTAGCAACCGAACCGGTATCTAATACCCTGGTGCTGCTAGGAGTACTAGTAAAGTACACATTCATATAACGTATATCCAATATACTTCTGTCGACCTTGCCCGCCTTCTCATCTACCAAGTATCTAGGGTAGTACTGCTTCAGTGACCGTTTCCCTCATTACAGAAGCACTCAGTCTCGGGTTTGGGTTCAACCTTGGAATTCTTCACTAGAGCAGCAAACGATTTGCTGTTTCATGAAGTATCCCTTTTGCCTTTGCCCTTCTAGAAACTAGTGGTTTTACTAACCATCAACAATTGATGCTCCTTCTTGATTTCTACTTTCGCGGTGTCAAACATCGCGAATAGCTCAAGGATCATCATAACTATCCCTGATATGTTATAGTTCATCACGAAGCTCTACTAGCTTGGTGGCAGTGATTATGGAGAACCATCACTATCTCATCTGGGAGATTAACTCCCACTCGATTCAAGCGATTGTGGTACTCAGACAATCTGAGCACATGCTCAACGATTGAGCTTTTCTCCCTTAGTTTGCAGGCTTAAGAAACTTGTCAGAGGTCTCATACCTCTTGACGTGGGCACTAGTCTGAAATCCCAATTTCAGTCTTCGGAACATCTCATATGTTCTGCGACGTTTGAAAACCGTCTTTGGTGCCACAATTCTAAACCGTTAGCATCACGCACTGAACTATCACGTAGTCATCAAAACGTGTATGTCAGATGTTCCGCAACATCTACAGACGACGCTGAGGTTCAGCACACCGAGCAGTGCATTAAGGACATAAGCCTTCTGTGCAGCATTGAGGACAATCCTCAGTTTACGGACCCAGTCCGCATAATTGCTACTATCAACTTTCAACTAAATTTTCTCTAGGAACATATCTTAAACAGTAGAACTAAAGCGTATGACATAATTTGCAAAGACCTTTTGACTATGTTCATGATAATTAAGTTTATCTGATTATGAACTCCCACTCAGATAGATATCCCTCTAGTCATCTAAGTGATACATGATCCGAGTCAAACTAGGCCATGTCCGATCATCACGTGAGACGGACTAGTCATCATCGGTGAACATCTCCATGTTGATCGTATCTACTATACGACTCATGTTCGACCTTTCGATCTGTTGTGTTCCGAGGCCATGTCTGTACATGCTAGGCTCGTCAAGTCAACCTAAGTGTTTCGCATGTGTTCCGAGGCCATGTCTGTACATGCTAGGCTCGTCAACACCCGTTGTATTCGAACGTTAGAATCTATCACACCCGATCATCACGTGGTGCTTCAAAACAACGAACCTTCGCAACGGTGCACAGTTAGGGGGAACACGTCTCTAGAAATTTTAGTGAGGGATCATCTTACTTACTACCGTCGTTCTAAGCAAATAATATGCATAACATGATAAACATCTCATGCAATCAAATAGTGACATGATATGGCCAATATCATTTTGCTCCTTTGATCTCCATCTTTGGGGCACCATGATCATCTTCGTCACCGGCATGACACCATGATCTCCATCATTGTGTCTTCATGAAGTTGTCACGCCAACGATTACTTCTACTTCTATGGCTAACACGCTTAGCAATAAAGTAAAGTAATTTACATGGCGTTATTCAATGACACGCAGGTCATACAAAAATAAAGACAACTCCTATGGCTCCTGCCGGTTGTCATACTCATCGACATGCAAGTCGTGATTCCTATTACAAGAATATGATCAATCTCATACATCACATATATCATTCATCACATCTTCTGGCCATATCACATCACATAGCACATGCTGCAAAAACAAGTTAGACGTCCTCTAATTGTTGTTGCAAGTTTTTACGTGGCTTGTATAGGTTTCTAGCAAGAACGTTTCTTACCTACGTAAGACCACAACGTGATATGCCAATTTCTATTTACCCTTCATAAGGACCCTTTTCATCGAATCCGTTCCGACTAAAGTGGGAGAGACAAACACCCGCTAGCCACCTTATGCATCTAGTGCATGTCAGTCGGTGGAACCTGTCTCACGTAAGCGTACGTGTAAGGTCGGTCCGGGCCGCTTCATCCCACAATGCCGCCGTAACAAGATAAGACTAGTAGAGGCAAGAAGAATTGGCAACATCGACGCCCACAACTACTTTGTGTTCTACTCGTGCATAGAAACTACGCATAGACCTAGCTCATGATGCCACTGTTGGGGAACGTAGCAGAAATTCAAAATTTTCTACGCATCACCAAGATCAATCTATGGAGTTTACTAGCAACGAGAGGGAAGGAGTGCATCTACATACCCTTGTAGATCGCGATGCGGAAGCGTTCAAGAGAACGGGGTTGATGGAGTTGTACTCGTCATGATCCAAATCACCGATGATCCTAGCGCCGAACAGACGGCACCTCCGCGTTCAACACACGTACGGAGCAGCGACGTCTCCTCCTTCTTGATCCAGCAAGGGGGGAGGAGAGGTTGATGGAGATCCAGCAGCACGACGGCGTGGTGGTGGAAGTAGCGGGATCCCGGCAGGGCTTCGCCAAGCGCAAGCGGGGAGGAAGAGGTGTCACGGGAGGGAGAGGGAGGCGCCAGGGCTTAGGATGTTGCTGCCCTCCCTCCCCCCCACTATATATAGGGCCAAGGAAGAGGGGGGGCGCAGCCTTGGCCCTTCCTCCAAGGAAGGGTGCGGCCAGGGAGGAGTCCTTCCTCCCCAAGGCACCTCGGAGGTGCCTTCCCCCTTTAGGACTCTCCCTTTTTCTTATCTCTTGGCGCATGGGCCTCTTGGGGCTGGTGCCCTTGGACCATATAGGCCAAGGCGCACCCCCTACAGCCCATGTGCCCCCCGGGGCTGGTGGACCCCCTTGGTGGACCCCCGGACCCCTTTCGGCACTCCCGGTACAATACCGATAAAGTGCGAAACTTTTCCGGCGACCAAAATAAGACTTCCCATATATAAATCTTTACCTCCGGACCATTCCGGAACTCCTCGTGACGTCCGGGACTCCGAACAACTTTCGGGTTACCGCATACTAATATCTCTACAACCCTAGCGTCACCGAACCATAAGTGTGTAGACCCTACGGGTTCGGGAACCATGCAGACATGACCGAGACGTTCTCCGGTCAATAACCGACAGCGGGATCTGGATACCCATGTTGGCTCCCACATGTTCCACGATGATCTCATCGGATGAACCACGACGTCGGGGATTCAATCAATCCCGTATGCAATTCCCTTTGTCTATCGGTATGTTACTTGCCCGAGATTCGATCGTCGGTATCCCTATACCTTGTTCAATCTCGTTACCGGCAAGTCTCTTTACTCGTTCCGTAACTCACATCATCCCGTGATCAACTCCTTGGTCACATTGTGCACATTATGATGATGTCCTACCGAGTGGGCCCAGAGATACCTCTCCGTTTACACGGAGTGACAAATCCCAGTCTCGATTCGTGCCAACCCAACAGACACTTTCGGAGATACCTGCAGTGCACCTTTATAGCCACCCAGTTACGTTGTGACGTTTGGTACACCCAAAGCATTCCTACGGTATCCGGGAGTTGCACAATCTCATGGTCTAAGGAACTGATACTTGACATTAGAAAAGCTCTGAGCAAACGAACTACACGATCTTGTGCTAGGCTTAGGATTGGGTCTTGTCCATCACATCATTCTCCTAATGATGTGATCCCGTTATCAACGACATCCAATTTCCATGGTCAGGAAACCGTAACCATCTATTGATCAACGAGCTAGTCAACTAGAGGCTTACTAGGGACATGGTGTTGTCTATGTATCCACACATGTATCTGAGTTTCCTATCAATACAATTCTAGCATGGATAATAAACGATTATCATGAACAAGGAAATATAATAATAACCAATTTATTATTGCCTCTAGGGCATATTTCCAACACTATGGATATCCGCCAGGCCATCCGTGGCAATAAACCAACTTAGGCAAAAAGCCTAAGCTTGGGGGAGTACATATTTCCCACCGACATTACATTTATGTTCACACACACTCATTGCTAGATGTCGGTGCTCATACTCTTTCACTGTAATATCCATGCTAGTTTATTTTCCTTTTTATGCTTTCTTCTTGTGTGTTTGATAAACCTAAGAAAAAAAAATTAGTTGTAGCTTTTAGCTAGTTTACTGCTATAGTAGTAATAATTTAAAATAAAATCCAAAAAGACTTCTTGTTCTTCTTTTGCTTGTTGGGAGCTTTCCCGTGTAAATAGTTTTTATTTCTTTTCTTTTCTTTGGGGGCCGATAGGAGAAGACCATAATGAAATTGTTGAAGTGGCTCTTATATGCATTATTGTTGATTTAACCAAGAGCCCATATTGCCTTGTCTTCTCCTATTTATTGAATGCTCGCAGATTCCAGCTTAGTCCAATGCACGTGCACTACTATTATTATTCACATCGTTCAGTCGTGCAAGTGAAAGGCAATTATGACGATATATGATGGACTGACTGAGATGGGAGAAGCTGGTATGAACTCGACCTCTCTTGTTTTTGTAAATATGATTAGTTCATTGTTCCTGATTCAGCCTATTATGAATAAACATGTTTGCAATGACAATTAGAGATTATAGTTACTTATGCCATGCTTGATTAGCTATGAGTTATAATGGTTTACCTTGCGTGCCAACATGCTATTAAAATGGTTGTGATGTGGTATGATAGGGTGGTATCCTCCTTTGAATGATTTAAGTGACTCGACTTGGCACATGTTCACACATGTAGTTGAAACAAAATCAACATAGCCTTAACGATATTTATGTTCATGGTGGATTATATCCTACTCATGCCTGCACTCAATGTTTATTAATTTTAATGCATGTTAATGACTGGTTCGCTCTCTAGTTGGTCGCTTCCCATTCTTTTGCTAGCCTTCACTTGTACTAAGCGGGAATACTGCTTGTGCATCCAATTCCTTAAACCCCAAAGTTATTCCAGATGAGTCCACCATACCTTCCTATATGCGGTATCTACCTGCTGTTCCAAGTAAATTTGTATGTGCCAAACTCTAAACCTTCAAATGAAATTCTGTTTTGTATGCTCGAATAGCTCATGTATCAACTAGGGCTGTCCTTATCTTCCATGTTAGGCGGGTTATTCTTAAGAGGAGTGGACTCCGCTCCTCACTCACGAGAAAATGGCTGGTCACCGGGATGCCCAGTCCCATGCTTTATGGAAACTAAATCAAAATAATTGCAAACAAAACTCCCCTGGGACTGTTGTTAGTTGGAGGCACTCGTTGTTTCGAGCAAGCCATGGATTGATGCTTGTGGTGGAGGGGGAGTATAAACTTTACCATTCTGTTTGGGAACCGCCTATAATGTGTGTAACATGGAAGATATCGTCATCTCTTGGTTGTTATGTTGACAATGAAAGTATACCGCTCAAAATATTATTTATCTCTATTTTAAAATCGAGCTCTGGAACCTCTACAAATCCCTGCTTCCCTCTGCGAAGGGCCTATCTATTTACTTTTATGATGAGTCATCACCCTCTTATTAAAAAGCACCAGCTGGAGAGCACTGCTGTCATTTGCATCCATTACTATTAATTTATATTGGGTATGACTATGACGGGATCTCTTTTACCATGAATAAAATTGTTTAGTTAGTCCTTGATCTTTAAAGGTGCTCTGCATTTATGTTTTGCGGTCTCAGAAAGGGCTAGCGAGGTACCATCTTGTTATATCATATCATGATTGTTTTGAGAAAGTGTTGTCATCCGAGATTTATTATTATTGCTCGCCAGTTGATTATGCCATTGATATGAGTAAACATGAGACGTAAGTGTTATTGTGAATGTGGTTAGTTATAATCTTTGCTGAAAACTTGAATGCTGGCTTTACATATTTACAACAACAAGAGCAAACAGAGTTTGTAATTTTTTTTCTTTATCACTTTCAGTTTATCAACTGAATTGCTTGAGGACAAGCAAAGGTTTAAGCTTGGGGGAGTTGATACGTCTCCGTCGTATCTACTTTTCCAAACACTTTTGCCCTTGTTTTGGACTCTAACTTGCATGATTTGAATGGAACTAACCCGGACTGACGCTGTTTTCAGCAGACTTTCCATGGTGTTATTTATGTGCAGAAACAAAAGTTCTTGGAATGACCTGAAACTCCATGGAACATATTTTTGGAAAATATTAAAAATACTGGAAGAAGAATCCACGTCAGGGGGGCCTCCACCTGTCCACGAGGGTGGGGGCGCGCCCCTGCCTCATGGGCTCCCTGGAGCTCCACCGACCTCAACTCCAACTCCATATATTCGTGTTCGGGGAGAAAAAAATCGGAGAGAAAGATTCATCGCGTTTTATGATACGGAGCCGCCGCCAAGCCCTAAAACCTCTCGGGAGGGCTGATCTGGAGTCCGTTCGGGGCTCCGGAGAGGGGAATCCGTCGCCATCGTCATCATCAACCATCCTCCATCACCAATTTCATGATGCTCACCGCCGTGCGTGAGTAATTCCATCGTAGGCTTGCTGGACAGTGATGGGTTGGATGAGATCTATCATGTAATCGAGTTAGTTTTGTTAGGGTTTGATCCCTAGTATCCACTATGTTCTGAGATTGATGTTGCTATGACTTTGCTATGCTTAATGCTTGTCACTAGGGCCCGAGTGCCATGATTTCAGATCTGAACCTATTATGTTTTCATGAATATATGTGAGTTCTTGATTCTATCTTGCAAGTCTATAGTCACCTACTATGTGTTATGATCCGGCAACCCCGAAGTGACAATAATCGGGACCACTCCCAGTGATGACCATAGTTTGAGGAGTTCATGTATTCACCATGTATTAATGCTTTGGTCCGGTACTCTATTAAAAGGAGGCCTTAATATCCCTTAGTTTCCGCTAGGACCCCGCTGCCACGGGAGGGTAGGACAAAAGATGTCATGCAAGTTCTTTTCCATAAACACGTATGACTATATTCGGAATACATGCCTACATTACATTGATGAATTGGAGCTGGTTCTGTGTCACCCTAGGTTATGACTGTTACATGATGAACCGGATCCGGCATAATTCTCCATCACCGATCCAATGCCTACTATCTTTTCACATATTGTTCTCCGCTTATTTACTTCCCCGTTGCTATTGTTACAATCACTACAAAACCCAAAAATATTACTTTTGCTACAGTTGCCATTACTTCCATACTACTTTGCTACTAAATACTTTGCTGCAGATATTAAGTTATCCAGGTGTGGCTGAATTGACAACTCAGTTGCTAATACTTGAGAATATTCTTTGGCTCCCGTTGTGTCGAATCAATAAATTTGGGTTGAATACTCTACCCTCGAAAACTGTTGCGATCCCCTATACTTATGGGTTATCAACATGCACAGTAACGCACGTCATCAATGATAGATTAGTAAAAATGGACGTCCTATGTTAATTCCGAGGTATCATAAACCTGGATCCGGACAGTTACTCCCCCGTATTCATCTATAAGATGTTTTGAATATTTCAGTATAGACTACATATGTGAAATAAGTGAACGAACACACTAACACGTGTCCATATACATCCTATTCACAATAAAAGTTAAAACATCTTATATTTGTGAATGGAGAGAGTATCTCTCTAATAAGCAGAAATTCATTTCTTCCCTTTCCATCCACGAAATTTATTTTGTATTCGAGTTGCAGTATTATGCATGGGATCGAACTGCCCTAGTCTAGATGGCCTATAAGATAAGAGTGACATTTTTCGGACAAAGTGGTGCCACCTGAGATGCCTTTCATTAATCTCAAGCACATATTACACCAGCAAGATTACATTGCCTGATTGCAAGGTTGCCTATCTTCAAAAGCATAGGGCATTGATCACCTAAATGAGCTCTGTTACAACAAGGCATATCAGGGCCATTGTTTCTATCTAATTGTGAACAATAAGCTTTAGCTGCACAGTTGTGAGCTCTATCATTAAACTTCCTGGAGATATATAGAACTTTTGTTTGTACATGGTTTGTGGTAGAGCAGAAGTTAGCTAAAAACCTCCTTATCTCCCAATGTCCTGGATTATTTCAAAGATCCTTAGAAGAAACATCCTGAGCAAGAACCTGATTATCTATTATGAAAGCGATGTTGGTTGTTGTAATTTTTGTGGATATTTCAGCAGCTATTTGAAGGGCCAGCGCTTCAGCCTGAATTGGAGATTTGACCTGTTCACCTATAGCTGAAATACCGATGGTATCCTTCTGATTTTCTTCTTCCATTTCAATGTAGATTCCAATTCCTGTAATGGCATGGTTTGTTGGATTCCATGCCGCATCTATGTACACTCTACAACTTGGTCATGTAATCTACAAAGGCCATGTGTCTTCATTCGTCTTTGAACTTAGTTTCTGTTGTGTTGTCCCTGTGGAGTGTTTGTCTACAATCCGCCTGTGTCCAATGCTAACTCCTGATTTTTCAGGATAGCTTGCATTGCTTGATAGACCTGCATAGGACTAGTATCTTTCCTGCCAAAAACTTTGTCATTTCTGGCTTTCCAGATGCACCATAAAAAATCATGATGTTTATAAGAGAGGCTTGAGGGTGATTGGAATTGAGAATAGCAAGAATGGAGGCAGGAATAGTGGCATGGTTATGGGCAAGCATCTCAGGCCAAATACACCAAGGATTAGAAAACCATGCAACTTTTGCAAAGGGACAAGTGAAGAACAAATGCATATCATCTTCCTCTTTGTCACACCTTGAACAATTGTTTTTGATATGAGAAGAATGTTTACCTGCTCTCTTACCTGTTGGAATTGCCTTCCTTAAGAGTCTCCACGCGAAAGTTTGCACTCTAGGTACCATTGCCTTTTCTTTCGAAACCTGCTTTAGGAGTTGCTTAACTCCTGCGGTACCCGTCTAGGTAAGGTGCTTCGTGTTGCTGCATTTCTTGTAGACAAGCTCTGTAAGCACTTTTTGAGGTGCATTTTTCTGAAGGGTGTAATTTCCAGCAAAGAATACCCATTCCTTCTTGCTCAGTAATTGGAACCTGCATTATGCTGCTAGCAACATGGTGCTCAAACAGAGCATAAGAGCATCTCCAATAGGTGCACAAAAGTTTGGCGCCCTAAATAGTTTTAGCCCGCCATTGTAGCACTTTTAGCGCGCCGGACCCAACATTAGCAGATGCCCAAAAACGCGCGCCCAAAAAAATACGCAGTGTAAATTGTGAAGCGCGCGCATTCCGACGCTTCAAATTTGCAGCATTCGATAGCGTTTTTCAGCGCGCGTCCAATCTTTTTTACGCACACACTGTTGGATCTGTCCGGCGTCCAAAAAACCTGAATTTTAGCACGCGGAGCATTTTTGGGCGCCTTTTGAAGATGCTCTAAACAAGGTTAGCATTCCAAACCTTTTGATTTGGCATCCACAAATCCTTAACCTGAGAGGGATAGACGTAATTGCCTGGCTGAATCTTTAAATGACCATATATGCATTGCCAACCAGGAAGCCAAGGTGTGCTCCAAATTGAAGAGTTTCCATCAAGATTTTGAATATCTACATTTGCTTGCAGAATACTCCCTCCGTTCGGAATTACTTGTTTCGGAAATGGATGTATCTAGAATTAAAATACATCTAGATACATCCATTTCTGCGACAAGTAGTTCCGAACGGAGGGAGTATGTCCTACCTTTAGAATAGAAGCCCAAAATGCAGATTGGAGTACATCCTTGAACAACATACAGGCGTATTTTACTGGACATTCGATTTTGATCATGTCGCCTCCTTGGGTCTTGCGGGGTGCGTACTGTTGTGTCGGCCGCCTTGTGAGTGGGTCTGCCCTGTGGGCCGTACGTGTCAGTTGGGGGATCGTTGGTCTGTTCGTCTGGTGAAATCCGTGGTGGGCGCCTGGGCGGCGTGGCGGCTGCGGGTTCTTCCCGGGCGGCGTGGCGATTGGAGAGCTGGGTCGGTGCTTCGTGGTCGTAAGGCAGGGAGAGGGGCTGGGGTGAGCTGCGTGGTGGGCGGCATTTGTGGGGCGGGCGCTCTGGTTGCTCTGTGATGCCCTCCGCGCTGCTGCTGGAGGTGCTCGGGCCGTACGGGTGCTGTTGCTCATGTGGTTCTTCGCCTGTGTGGGCGCCGCCGCTGTGGGTGGTTCGATCCGGCGTCCTCGTCGACGGTCGCATTGGAGCTGTGCCGTCGTCGTAGGGACCTGGAGCCTTTGTCCCGGTTCCGCTGCCGTCTGTAGTTCGGGGGAGGCGGCTTGGGGACGACCGGACGAGGGAGTGGGGTAGGCAGCCGCCACTGCTCACCCAGTGCCGGATACATCCCTGATCCTGCCGCTGCAGATCTTGGTCAGGGCTGAGCAGCAGAGACGGTGACGACGTGGTGGTGGGGTGAGGCAAGCGCGAGGTCGAGGTCGTGGACGGTGCAACTGGCGCCCATGGCGAGCATGGTGCAGAGTGTGTCGTCCATGAGCTCGTGGTCGCAGGTCGCGGCTGCAAGTACCGCCGTCACCGGCGCCAAGCCGCTGTGCGCCACCACGCCCTGTGGTCATGGCGCTCAAGTGCGTGTAGATTTGGCTCATGTGAGCAATGTGACAAGTGCGTGTAGATTTCTTTTAATTTCGTTTGGAGCTTCTTCTCAGATTTAACCAGCAAATAAAATATTGGACTTCGGTGTTTCCGTGGATGCTTCAATGTAAAGATTCGGTTCAGAGGCTTATCATACATTTTTAAGAAGTTGCTCTCCACTTCTAACAATTCTCTCAACATGCACACTGTTCACATCAGCGCGATGCCACGTCAGCATTTCATTTATAAACACCAAATCACCAACCAGTCGGCTGATTCAATTTCCTACACGTGAGACGTACACAGCCACATTTTGATTTGGTGCACTGGGATGCCGAGCGGCCGAGGCAGACATGGGCTGTAACTTCCTTCTTCACACGTTAATTAATTATAGCCCATGTCTGCCGTCTCGAGAGGCCAGCCATCGTGCCACTGTTCAGCTTCTTTCTAGCATCACTTCCTTCGTCTCCTTAATTAATTATCCTCCTTGCTTTCGTGACCTTGATTAATTATCCTCCCTGCTCTTCGTTTCCTTGATGCAAAAAGAACCGATATAGGGCGCGGCGGCTGGTATCCCAGTGCTCATCCTCTTCGATTAGTTTCCCTGCGCTTCACCTTCCTGCACGCTTTTATCAATACGACGAACTTCTCCCTTCGAGTTCTGCCATAACAAGGTTGATCCCATCTTCTGTAGAAGTAGATTTTTAGATCAATCCATCAATCTACTCTTTCTTGATTTCTCCTGATTCATGATTATAACGTTTCTTGATTATTTTTTGCCGCAGTGCCGCAACTTGCACCTGATCTGCCATCGCTCCTACAAAGCCCGCGGGCTCGACAGCGTGGAGCGCATCCACTCGGACTACGACCGCAGCCACGCCATTGTCAAGATGCTCTGGTCCGTCCAGTTCACGTGTCGCAACAGAGAGCACCGCCGCACGGTGTTCCTGGCTTCCTGCATGATACGGTATGGAGGACCACTTGCACCCCTTGTTGGTAGCCTGGTACAAGGCCTGCTTCTGCAATGGGGCCGCTGCTGAGGCAGCATCTTCTTCCCCAACGTCGACGACTCGAACATCGCCTGACAGAGCGTCATGAGTGGCATCTCCATCCCCTCCGGTACGGAAAGGATCTGGCCGAGGATGTTGACGAGCAGGCGTTCCTCAGGGCCAACATATGGTGAACTGTTCCATCTCTGTTGCGCGGGGATAGAGCTCGTCGTTATGACATCCGACTGGTACATGGTAGAGGCCGAGGGGGAGGCAAAGACGACCTCATCATTGTTGCCAATAAGGACATGGTACCTGCTCCAACTTTCTCCTACTTACCGTCGTGAGGTCACTAAGCAATTAGTAATAGGAAAAGCTCTCTTCAGGAACACATGGCGCACAGTGATTTTTTGAAAGTTATCCCATGGTGGCCTATGTATGCACCGACTAAGTTAAGGTTTTCATATTGTTTTAATCTCTCGAAGCACTGCAATCGAAATTGAATTGATCATAGTAGAAGATTATTTGGTGCAGATTTTCAACTATTGTTGCAGATCAATTGTCATAAACAATTTTCTATATGGTTGTTGACACCTGATTTTGGCAAGATACAGAGTGAAAGGGTTTTCAGCATGAGAAAGTTTCACGTCATCGAGTGGGACAACTTTGATGTTTAGGCTATCGCCATTCGACTTCATCTCCGTGGCCGAAGCTGTACTCCGAGTGACAAAATTTAGTGTTCTGACTGCTTTTCGGTCGATTACGCCCTAAATATGACCTCAGATGAAGGAGTACTCTAAAGGAATTGTCTTCGTCTCGTCGAGACGATCGATTTTCATATATAAATCATCTCAATCCAAGTTCGTATGCAAAAGTTACAATCAATATGGTGCGGACCAGCTAGGAATCAAAATATTACGCTGGACATCAGACACATGTTGATGGGTGTCTGGTACAATGCGTGAGCAATTAGCCGTTGAAGCTAACCTCAGATCTAAAAGTGTTCAACATGAAAGTTTTTCGTCTCGTCAAGCCGATCGATTTTCATATATAAATTGTCTCGATCCGAGTTAGTATGCGACCTGGGGAGGCAAGACAAGATCAGGCTGTGTTTTCAGTCGGAAATCCGAGTGAAAAAGTTTACCATCCGAGTGAAAACTTACCGGTCGAGTGAAAGTTTGCTGACCGGATGAACTTATTATTATCCGAGTAAAAATATAGTCATCCGAGTGAAATTGTCCTCT
Source organism: Triticum aestivum (assembly GCF_018294505.1). Taxonomy (NCBI): domain Eukaryota; kingdom Viridiplantae; phylum Streptophyta; class Magnoliopsida; order Poales; family Poaceae; genus Triticum; species Triticum aestivum. Next base: position 371,793,929 of record NC_057808.1, read on the forward strand.
AGGTGAAAATATTCCGAGTGAAAAGATTACCATCGGAACAAAAACTTGCCGATCGAGTAAGATATAGTCATCCGAGTGGAAATATAGTCATCCGAGTGAAATATTGTCTTCCGAGTGAAAAAGTCCAGTCGGACGATCCGAGTGAAAGTCTCTAATATCCGAGTGGATGAGCTCGAATCCGAGTGAAACTGAACATGTGCCCGGAAGTTTATCAAGATGACCTCGGATGAAGAAGTGTTCAATACAGAAGTTGTGCGTATCATCAAGACGGTAAACTTTGGTGGAGTCATCATCATCAAAGATAGTATATGGCCTGCAAATTCACTACGAGACTCGGATAATCCAGTCTACTGTAAGACCGAGTCCGACTGGAAGGTAAAGATGACCTCGAAAAGTATTCAAGATGGCCTTATTTGAAAAAGTGATCAACATGAGAGTTGTTCGTATCATCGAGGCGCACAAGTTTGATATTTGGGCCGTCTTGAACGGAGATCATATGCAAGCTCGGCGGCCCGCGCAAGAAGAAAGACATAGTTTGGGCCAGATTCAGACTGAATCCGAGTTGGAATAGAACTAGGACTCTAGGACGTGAATTGATGTAATTTTTCTTGTAAGAAAAGCCTAGATGAATCCTTTACCTGTACGGGAAGTCCAACCGCCTCTTATATATGTCGGGGGTGACGGCCGATTGAAGAACACACAATCGAACAAATAAATATACTACTTTTCTAGTCTACGTTTTATCTCCCCACCGTTTTCTCTCTCGTTCTTCGCTGTTCTTCGTGTTTGAGAGCTGCGAATCCCGAGGCTCTAGGGGCGAGCGAATCGACCTAGGGCAGCCCATAGCCGCCGCACTCCCTGACGGGGTCCCTCCCAGGTGTGCGGGGTTTCGGGTCTGCAAAAGCGCCCGTCGACTGTCTTGCGTCTCACGCTGTCGGTCAGGTCTCCTTCGACGTGAGCTGCGGTGCATCACCCCCGGCGTCGAGGGTACACGTGACGTGTTCGTGTGTCAACACACTTTTTGGCGACTCTGCTGGGGACGAAGATCAATCATCATCATCCACCATGTCCGATCTTCCCAAGCCATCTGAGGTAGATGCTGATAACATCATTAAGCCCAGTCTTGATGAGATGTCGGCCGATCATCGCCAAGTCTATGAGGAGTACAAGAAGGCACGCGAGGAGAAGGACCTGCAGGAGTTCCTTGCAAAATTCAAGAAAGGTCGCCAAGGCAACATCACTCCGATTGAAGAAATCAAGTTCCCTCCTCTTCAAACTGAACAGGTTAAACCCTCTGTAAGTACTGCCTTTTCTCCTGAGCAGTGGGCTGAGATTGAAAGTCGTATTGCTGATGGTAACAATCTAGTCTATCAAACTTTCATAGAAAATACTAATGCTCAGAAGAATATATCTCAATCGTCTAGTGGTAATTATGGTGTAGCTGCTAGTGTGCAAAACCCTAATCTGGCTTTACCTATTGCATCGACGCCGGGTTGTTGGGTTGAGGAGTTACCTTCTGTGTTATGGAGCATCAATACCACACCCAACAAATCGACAGGGTACACACCGTTCTTCATGGTTTATGGAGCGGAAGCGGTTCTTCCTAGTGACATCCGTCATGACTCACCTCGTGTAGCGGCATATGTTGAAGCTGACAACGAGAAGGCACGGCAGGAAGCTCTTGACTTGTTAGATGAGGAGCGTGACATGGCAGCAGCCCGTTCAGCGATTTATCAGCAAGATCTGCGTCGTTATCACAGCCGCCGGGTTAGAACCAAAACCTTTCAAGAAGGCGATTTGGTGCTTCGACTCATCCAGGATCAGACGGATATGCACAAGCTATCCCCCTCCTTGGGAAGGACCCTTTGTGGTCAGCAAGAATCTGCACAACGGGTCATACTACCTAATCGATGTTCGAGAGCACAAAGATTCACGCAAATCGGAGGAGGAGACAACCCGGCCATGGAATATTGCTCATCTTCGGCCCTACTATACTTGAGCCATAGGCTATGCTTATGTTCATATTATGACAATGTATATATTATGATCAATATAATAAACCGGAACCTCAGCTAAAGCGGGGTATCTGTTGTTTTTCTTACATCATGTGTGGTTACATGGAGCTTCTGTTTATAAAGCGGCGTCCGGTTTACCCCTTGATTCAGCTTCTCAAAGCTTTATATTACATCACTTGGGGGCTTGGTCATATCCGAACCATAGCTACACCTCTTGATCGGCGCAATGCCACAACATCACTTGGGGGCTTGGTCGTATCCGAACCATAGTCACACCTCTTGATAGGCTCAAAGCCAAATCAATCCGGGGCCAAAGAGAGTGTTATAAAATAACAACTCAAACATGGGCACCCACTGAGGACAGCTCAAAATGTTACTTGGGGATTCTTTGCTGTCGCAATGAACAAAGAATCTACACTTGTAATAGGCTATCAAGCCATGGCTTGGAAGCCTGGTGTATACACCTAAAACCCCAGGTTAACCTGCCTATTTAAGTAAGTCACTCCGCCCAGGTAAACCTGGTATGACCCTTCGAACTTTGACAAGTTACTCTAAAATAAAGACCCTGAACTTGTCAAGTTAAAACGATGATTGGTTAAGGATTGAGGACCATCTTAAAAGGCTTTGTGAAATGGTTTAACTCAGTGGCCTGGCAGCCCATGAAAAGCCTCGAATTTGGGGCCTGGCAGCCCGTGAAAAGCCTCGACTACAAGGTTTTTATTCGCTTTTTGCTAAGTTTTCTCTCTTTTGACAAGATTTGTGATGTTTTTAAACCGGTGTTCATCAACCCGGTTAGGCTGTCAACTCCAAGTTGTCAGTACATGATCAAATTATAATTCGGAGACTATCAGCCCGGTCTGGTTTCGACTAAAAGTCACCAGTATTGAATAAACCGGTGTTTATCACAACCCGGAACGGTTTTATTGTAAACCGACATCATATAACAGGAGTTACTGATGCTCCGGATTAGGGTTGTTACCCTCATTACAATAGTTGGTCAGCCAACATTATGACCTAAGGTCACAGGTATGAATTATTTTTCATATTTGATCATCTTTTTTCAGCTTCGGTTATACACCTTAGCTATATATCTGGGCATCATGACCCGTCCGGCGGTACACCGCCAGGACACTATCTACTTCTTGTGTGCAGGAATAGCTTGAGTAAATCGCTATGAGTTATGAGCATAATATGTCTTCAAGCATGGCGGATCAACAAATGTCAGGCACACATAAATATGCACGAAGGCATATCAGATCAAGTGTTTTAACTAGCCTCTTACAAGGCGTTTTAGTGCCCAAAAGGATAATTGTTGCACAATAAGTATTGCAGCATGTAGAAGACTAAACTGGCCTCTGGATCAGGATTCGTCACCAGCTTGGCCTGACGGCTGCGGATCATCTTGCACCGGTTCAACTCCCTCCTCTCTACCCAGTGGCTGGAAGTCAACAGTTGCCCAGTCGATCCCAGTTAGGGCTTGGAATACAGCTTCATCGCTTATAAGCGTGGACGGTTCAATGTCAGGGGCATAAGTGTGCTTACGGATTGGCGGGATAAGATTTTGCGCTTCCGGAATTGGTGCAGCAACCCGTCTGTTCTTGTCATCATAACTCACCTGATAGTACGAGAGATCCGCCTCTTCAGCCAGTTGACAAGCCATTGGACGTACTTCCCGGTTTATGGCGCGGAGATCATCATTGCCGAATTCTGATCCGTCTTCTTTCAAGCTGGGATAGCCTTTGGCCGCTTCCACTGGATCCAAGTCAGGTACCCATGCTTTTGCCCGGGTTAGGGCGGTCAGAGAGCCTGCTCTTGCAGCAGACTTTTTAAGTTCTTCTACCCGGGCAGGAAGCATAGATAACCTTTCTAAGGTTTCCTTGATTAAAGTGGGGGGAGGCTTATTGTGTGAAGCGGTGTAGATGATCCGCTGCGCACTGGTATACAACTGCTCTATCAGAGCATAGGCAGCCTTCAGCTTCTTTTGAACATCAGAGCCCAGATGGCTAATACGAATTCCTGCATCATTGTAAACATTAGTAAACCGGCAACACATGGGAAGATATGTTGAAATCATAAGGAAAAGATGTTTACGAACACAGCAACAGTCATGGCATGAATCTGCCGCTTTACACCAGTTAGTTCATCTACCACCGGTTTAAGAGCTGCTTCTGCGTCTTCGGCCCTTTTTCGCAAAGCGGAATTTTCTGTCTCCCAATCCGCCCGCTCCTTGTTGAAGCTCTCTTTCAGTTTCTCCATAGCGTCTAAAACGCTAGTCAACTCTTCCTTGGCTTTGGAGGTTTCGGTTTGCTGAGACTTGATGTTCTCTTGCAGATCAGCGGTTTGAGCTTCCTTCTTGCTCAGCTCAGCCTATAAAGAGACAGATATATAATGAGTTGACAGTACATGTTTGAAGTACCAAGCACATAACAAGTTCTGCCCTTGATACTTGGGGGCTAATGCATATTTGCTCGTTATCAGAAATTTCTACAAGTCCCAAGCACAATACAAGTATTAATCTTGGCACTTGGGGGCTAATGCGTATTTGCTCATAACTGCTGATATGGGAATTCTTCTACAGTCTCGGTTCATCTTTATAAAAGTTAAACCGTCACTTGGGGGCTACACCAGTGAAAAAAAAGGCAGTGTTGCAAATATAAAGATTGTTACTAAGTCCCGGTTTAGATTGGTATCATAAACCGTCACTTGGGGGCTACTGGAGTTGATATTTGAAAATGGACATAAGAGACATAGTTGTATGGTTACCTCATATCGCTCTTTCATCAGATTTACTAAACCGGCTTCATGATCACGACTGGTGTACAGACGATTCAAGAAGCCAGAGTGAATGTCTTGGGCGCTGAGATGAGTGTAGCTGGACAAATCGGTGCTCCATTTGCCCTTGCCCATAGCAGAAAGCTCGTCCTTGGCGCTATGTTTGGACAAAGCGACTGGGTTGCCAGGAGCGGTGTGGCCCACGCCTGTAACTATAACATCATCCTCTTTATCTTCAGCAGCTTTCACGGGAGTTGGCGGATTGTCAGTGTCCTTAGCTGGGTTGGCCGGTTTATCATCAGGTCGGGCCGGGCTGGACGGATTTTCAGCATGGCTTGTGGTGTCAATTTCTACTTGTTCAGTAAACAAGTCCTGGGCTTGAAGCGGCGGATCATTGAGCATGGCATTAGCATCGGTCTCTTCAGGATCTGGAGTCTTTTCCGGTTCCACAGCCACGTTATCATCGGCCGGTTTATTCAATCGAGCCTTCTTGCTGGGTCTGGGCTTGGCACTGAGAAACATAAATATGAGGATCAGTACAGTCTATAAAAATAACACATCAGGGATAAAAACAAGTGTATAGCTCACCCAAGAACTGTTTTGAGGGGTAGAAGCTTTGTGGCTGATGACTCGCTAGAAGATGAGTGGGAAGTACCCTGATAATTTGAATCAGATGGGTTAAGAGGCTGGCGGAAACAACCCGCTTTGGGGCATGAAGTGTCAAGGGTATAAGAGACCTCTGATCGGTGTTTCCGAACCGAAGTATTCGGTAAACCGGCGGAGGTAACTACCTGGCCGCTGTGCCGGGTTGTGCGGCGAGCCTCGTGATGCTGCGTCTTCAAAAGAAAGTTTGGGTCCAAGTAAGCAAGGGGGTGAGAAAATTTTACTTTCCGGTTTGCTCGACACATTTTTGATGTTGGCAGAGGATCTGAATCGGAGGAAAGAATGATTACCTCTACATCATCAGTGTGACTGCCTTCAGTATCGTCCTGATAATAATCATTGTCAATGAGGTGTACAAAAAATGAACCAAGAGAGTCAAGTTCTACCTCTGATTCCGGGTTACCCACATCGTCATCAGCATTTGGCTCGGAGGATGCAGTGGTCCTTTTCTTGGTAGGTTTTTTAACAACCTTGGTCTTTGGGCGAACTGGCTTGGCCGATTTGTCTTGCGGTTTTGCTGGTTTGTCTTGTGGCTTTTTATTCCAGAACGGATCATCACCCTGTCAAAATCAGACAAACTCTCAGGAAATATGTTGAAAAGAGGTAACTTACAGTAAGGAAGTTAGATAATTCTTACAGATGGCGGTTTGTTAAAGGTACAGAAAGGACTTAGTCCGGTTTGGCTGCAGACGACCTCCGGTTCATTCAACATTTTCTTGACAGCCTCAGTAATTTCAGCTTCTGTCAGTTGAATATTAATGTGCCGTTGAGGGTCGGTCAAACTCCCTGTATATTCACACATCAAGCCGGGGCGCCGGCTTAAGGGTAGGATGCTCCAGCCGATCCAACAACAAGCAAAATCAACACCTGTTAAACCGTTAGCCATAAAGGCTCTAAGCTTCGACAGCTGTGGGGCATAGTTGGCCCTTTCCTTTGCTGTTAACCTCCGAGGAAAAGGATGTGTATTGCTAAGGCGTTCAGGGCGGTAACCCGGCAGGGGGTTTTCATCAGTTGGAGATGTATCCTTGCAGTAAAACGAGGTCTGGTTCCCTTCTTTGGGGTGACCGTGGAGCTTGGGATGAGGGAAAGTGACTTCCTTCCTTTTCTGAACCGCCATTCCGCCCAATTCAGTATTGGGTCCATCTGTGAACCCTGTGCGATGGCTTAAGTGAAAGAAATCCCTAAATAGTTCAACTGTAGGTTCCTCTTGCAGATAAGCTTCACAGAAGACTTGGAAGTGGCAGATGTTGGTCACGGAATTTGGACCGATGTCTTGAGGGCGGAGTTGAAAATTAGCCAGTACATCTCGAAAGAATTTTGAACCGGGAGGGCTAAAGCCTCGGCCCAGATGGTCAACAAAAACGACTACCTCTCCGTCCTTCGGTGTAGGAGGATTTTCCGGGCCAGGGGCCCTCCAGTGGATGACATCTTTCTTGGCCAAAGCGCCCGTTATGACGCATCTGTTTAACTGATCTTCCGTGACCCGGGAAGGAACCCAGTTGCATTCATAGACTTGCTTGGCCATTACAGTGAGAAGCTGAAACATGATTATTGCCGATTTAAGATACACAGTGAACAGCTATAAAAGCAGTACAAGGACGTAAGCATATTTTTAAACCAGGGTTTGTTATCGGTAAACTGGAGTTTGACAATAGAGACACTACAATGACAAATGCATTGACGGTTCAACAGGGGACTAATGGTATCTACTGGGTTATCATTTTTCTATGAGGTTAAACCGCCTAATCTGGTATTGAAGATATATGTCTAAAGGTGCGTAAGTGAAGGAAAAACAAGTTTCACGACGAGACATGGTAATTTCAGATCTACCGTGCGTTGGAAAAACAAAATATATTCTGACCTAGTTCAAGCGTTTGAAGAGTTCAGCAAGTTCAGATGAGTTTTAAGCCCTAACAAAGAAAAAAAGGAGTTTAAACTATAAGGGCGCTGGAGAAATCATATCTAACTAGCCATTGGTATTACTGAAGAGGAACAAGGAAGAACAGTTTCAAGAACTTTGAAGAGCTATAAAGAGCACCGAACCCTAATGGTGGATCTGGAGTGAGGAAAGAAGGAACTTACTGGTGCTGAGGAAGCAGCGGAGGATCGCCGCGTTTCTCTGGTATGGTCAGGTTGATGCAGGGGCCGTCGTTGAGGCAGAGGCGAAGGACGACGACGGCGGCAGAGCTTGAGGGTCGGTCGGCGCGAGGGAGAAGATGACACGAAGAGGCACGAGGGGGAAAGTGAAAGGGACCCCTCGGCCTTATTTATAAGGTGAATGGATAAAAGGTAGGCACGAGAATCGAGGAGCCCAAAAAAATGGGATATGTGACAGCTCTGTTGCCTCGATTGTCGGAGGCCCATCAATGAAGGTGGGTTATACGCAGTTTTTAATAACAGATGATGTCGTGGCGATTTATCATGGTCCTGGAAGGTGACGTCACGGCGGTTTACAAGACTATGTGAAGGTGCTGAAGAAGATTCTTCTTAAGTATTGAGGATTGACATGAACCGGTTCAAATCAATCTGGGGCCTAATGTTGGGGATATTACTACTGGGCGTAAACTGGCCAGGAAAGGCCGGGTTAGCCCCATAATGGTTCACTATATCTGAAGCCCATGAAGACAAAGACGGTGACGCTTTATGAAGGCCCGGGGCCCAAAAGCCGGTTTAAGGCCTGTAGACATAAACCGGCGTTGATATGTAAACTTGTGTTATAAGATAGAAAGAGTAGAGACCGGGCCGGACATGTTTATGAGCCGGCCTCGGGATTCTGTAAACCGACGGGCGTCAACCCATGTATATAAGGGGATGACCCGGCGACGGTTTGAGGACAACAGACAACAACTTGAGACTCAGGCAAAGCGTATTCGCTCCCTGGTCATCGAAACCCTAGCAATTCCACAACAACTGGATTAGGCTTTTACCTTCACCGCAAGGGGCCTAACCAGTATAAACTCTCTGCATCCCTTGTCCGCTTTAACCCCTTTAAGCTAACCCGCGCGATGGCTCCACGACTAAGTCCTTTCCTTAGGACATCTGCCGTGACAAAACCACGACACTACCCAAACAAATCAGATTGTGGTTGCACCCATTAATCCTATTATGAGCATGCCAGGTTCGGTGGCAACGCCGAACCAAACTCTACCTACAACTACAACTACTCGACCACTACCAAATTATGGTTCGACATACATGCCACAATTCCTACCTATAGCTAGTAACCATACTCTTACTATGTCACTGCCACAAGCTTCATTGTCCAGTACGGATGATGGTCTAGCTAATCTTAGATAGGAGATGGCTACAATGCTTCAAGAGAATTTTGGAGTTGAGTTACCTCGGAAACGGATTTACCAAAAGCCGTACCCCAAGTACTTTGATGCCATCCAGTGCCCTCCGGGATATAAGATTCCAGATTTTGTTAAGTTCAATGGAGAGGGCACAAAAACCACATGGGAGCATGTTAATCAATACTTAGCACAACTAGGTGAAGCAGGCTCACTAAATGAGCTGAAAGTGCGTTTATTTACTTTATCATTAACTGGTACTACATTTTCATGGTTTTCTTCTTTACCACATGGTTCCATTCAAGTTTGGTCGCAGCTAGAGCAGAAATTTCATGATCACTTTTATAGCGGCGACAATGAACTCAAGTTGTCACATCTAACATCGGTTAAACAGGAGCATGATGAATCGGTCTCCGATTACATCAAGAGATTCAGAGAAACAAAAAACCGGTGTTTTAGTTTGGTGATAACCGAGAGAGACTTGGCAGACCTAGTGCTGAGTGGTTTGAGAACTCCCATTAGAGAAAAGCTAGAAGGTTATGAGTTCTTAAATATCAACCAAGTCTTACAAAGGGCTTTGGCTCAGGAAAGCCGAAGCAAAGATCTCAAAGAAGTACATAGATACAAAGCCGATCGTCCAAAGATGAATATGGTGGAATATGATAGTGATCACTCGAACGATGAGGGTGATGTTTTTGCTACTGAATTTATTTGGCCATCTAAGGCCAAACCCTTTACTTGCAATGATCTAAAACTGATTCATAAGAATCGTGATGAAGAGATGAAGTTTACTTTTAACATTGCTAAGTGTGATAGAATATTTGATGCTTTGCTACAGGCTAAGATATTAGAATATCTCATACTTTACCACCGTTTGAAGAGCTAAAACGGCGTGCTTATTGCAAGTATCATAATTCTTTTTCTCATGCTACTAACGATTGCAATGTTTTTTGACGACAGATACAATCGCCATTAATGACGGACGATTGAACTTTTCTGAGATGCAAGTTGATAAACAACCTTTTCCAATGAATACCATGGATTTGGAGGGGAAGAAGCTACTCATTCGGCCGGAGGTAGCCGAATCTTCTAATAAAGCTAATGTCGTTGTTGGTGAGCCCAGGAAAGACAAGGAGGACAACAAGGTCTTGGGGAGACAGGTTGTGCTTGGTAAGCAACCCGATGGCAAGGAAGTGATCAAAATCACCATCAAGAATCCTACACTCGGGGGGCAACTACAAGTGCAAGAAAATGCTCGTGTGAGATTTGTCAAGCCCAAGAGTCCAGAAGTTGGCAAGTGGAAAAGGAATGAAGTTAAAGTACATCGCAAGCGAATCAAACCAACTTTTGATATGTTGCTGTCCAAATATGCCAACCAGTCGGCTGGTTCCAGCTCTAATCGGCCATCATACTTGAAGCGACCAAGGTTACCATCAGATGATATGTTCAGTCAGTATATGAAACCGAGTGGACCAAAGGCGCTATTTACAGAAGAGCAGAGGCAAACTGTATGGGACCGACTTGAATACTCATATAATGGCCGACTGAACATCGGTAACTATCGGTCGGCTGGTCAAAACATGCGACCGGATGGAAATTATCCGAGTGTAAG